>NC_142616.1:35146447-35447447 GCF_059453375.1 Lepisosteus platostomus | reverse complement strand
TTTAAGTGATTCTTGTCCTTACTGAGCAGTCCAGTTCAGGCTTGTAGTTTGATACTTTATGCAGCACACAAACCTCCAAGTGTTCTGTTGTTAACCTGCTCTGCAATAGACAACTGACTTCATATGTGAAAACCTCACAGAGATATGTATACCCAGTTGCTAAAGGCAGTGAAAACATTACATTCTTCAGTCAAATTCCACAGGCAGGGACTTCTAACTGGTCATAAAAGAGACTCTGTGATTCTCTCTGACACCAAGAGTGTGAGCTACAGAACTTAAGTTCGAGGTGCTTAATTTGTAAATTAGATGATGCTGGAGCTCAATGTTAAAAAGGAGAGAGTGGATGTAAAAGGGGGAAATGGAGATACATGTTAACATGCAGTATATGCAGTAAGTAACTTAGTAACATTAGTCATTATAAATGCTGTAATCATATGCTATTAAGCCTATTCTATTTTTGAAACACTAGATACACTCTCTGATGTACCTAACATCAGGTCTGTAGTATTTCAGAATCTGACTGGTTGATCCCCCACTAGCCTATACTATCCAGTATATACAGCAGCTTAGAATGTGCGGCACTAAGAACTCAGGATTTGGTGCAGCACACGTTATATAAGTGACGTCAACCCATTAAAATTGAAACTTACACGCTGTAGAATTCTTCTGCAGCAACGGAGTTTGGTACTGTCTAGGGAATGGCATTATGTCTACTCATAGCCACATGTGTTACATACTGTGTAGAGCTCATGGGTGTCAACATTTTTAGGATACAATTCTTGTCTTTTTCATTATTTTCATGAAATGACAATTTAAACACCTCTTCCTTTTAAAAATGTATGTGCAAGGGAGTATTGTGTGTAACATGATCAAAGCCATTTCTTTGTTCAAACTCATTTAGTATTAGCCTGATTTTAGGAGAGCACTGTACTATTTTCTCTAAAGATACTCTCCTCATGAGAAAATGTGTTGTTAAATTCTTAAGCATGAAACATCAGAATGTAAAATTAGTCCCATATCAAATCCTTTTTAAATACCCAAAATTTAACTTCCAAAACCAAGCAGGTTTAAGATCTTTAGCCTCTTTTGAAGCTTGTAAAGTTTTATGCTTGTCTGAAATCCATTTTACCGCTTCTCTTCTACACCCATTAAAGTCACTGTTGCAATGTTAACTAGAAGCATTCACAGTACCAGCAAAGCAGCAAACTATGTGGCACTGAATCTTATTTTTTTTCAGTTCAAGTATTTTCAAATTTGTAAATATGCATGTGCATTTTTTCATGTCACAGGGAGGTACAAGTACTGTGCTTAGAGGACCCCAAGCATGAAAAGTGTAGAATTCAAAGGTGCTGGAGATGAACTCTGTTGAGCTCCATAACAGATTAGGCCCAGTTCAAGGCCGATAAGTCTCAGCATTCCAATTCATTCAATTCTAATGCATTGAACTGATCACAATACAGTCACATCCATTTCACTAGTATCAAAGTTGTCTTGCTTGATTAGAAAAGAAAACATTGGGCCAAAATTTTGGAAATCTTGAAGTCTAACAGAAAATTCTGATATGAACTTTTGCTGGTCCTGTACATTCTGTACTCTGCAACACTGACAATGAAATCATTCGATAACTCTTTAAGAAGCTAAAGGTTTCTTAAAGGGCAAAACGTTGATCTAGAGAAAATCCAGTTTCACAAGAAATGTCTTCAATGTTTTAAAAAGACCCATTGCTGTTTGGCCTGCATCTTGGAGGTTTACTTCATTAAGATGTGTGGTGGTCAGTTAGAAACTTGATGTCAGTTGTGCTACCCATTTGTCATTATCCAGTTTGATTGCCTCCAGACCATCCACAAAGCTTAGCTAATGAATATTGCTGTGAACCTCAGTGTCATTGTATTCATCATTCATCTCTTCAAGTAGATTGAAATTGCCAGTGTGTCAAGTCAGATTGAGAAAAAAAAACAAATTCACTGTCTTTCCTATTGTATTTGTCCAATTATTAAGCTCAGAATTAGAAATATTGCCTCAAATATTTGCTTGATAAATAATACAATGGAAATTTACAGTCTGGTGGCCAATTTTGATCCTCAACAATCTGTAACAAATTGTTTCCTGACAATACGGGCTATGTCTTTATGTTGAAATAATCTATATTTGGTTCTACAAGAGGGAGCATTTATCTAAATTTTAAAAATAAGCTTTTTTAAAAATGAAAATGTATCTAACGATTTTGTCCAGGATGTCTGACTCTGCACTTAAATGTAAAAAAATGTGATCAGTGACACTCATTGCAAGCTCTTCTGGAAACCAAAATAGGATGGCCCCAATAAAATTGAAGTAGTAAATAACCAAGTTGAATTATTTTTCTTCTATGTCAATGCTTACATTTGTAATTAGTTTTCAAAATCAGCATCTGTTTTTCAATTTCTGATTTAATGCATCTTATTTTTAGGCTATTAGGCCACAAAGTGTGTTTCTTTGAAAATGGTGTATAGACTTTCTCTAGGGATTGTACAGTATATACTGTGGGTATTTACATATAAGAAGGGACCGATATAACCCACTAATAAAACTTGATGACACACAATAGCCATCATGATCCAGGAGCCCCACTATAAAGCAGATCAAGTGAAGAAGTTAAAAATAATCTTCACCAATTCAATTAAGGTGGAGCTTTAGAAAGGCCAGACTGCAAGCATAGGGCATAATTTCTCCAGGACACCAGGGTTAACAACCCCAATGTAATGAGCAATGTCTTGATTTTCCCTGAAGGCTTTCCATCCCAATACTTATCAGGCACAACCTTATTTAACAACTGAGATCTGATGAGATCAGGGTACAGTACATAATAATTTCATTTGATATAAAGATGAATACTGTTATTGATTGGGTTTTGTTTTGCATAGTTATTTAATATTACTTATAATATTTAAGGTAACATTTTCTTGCATAGTTTACTTTTGAGTTTTAATTTAATTCTTTCATGGTTTAATATATTGCCTAGCACTCACCATTTTGTTTAGAAGAACAATGAAGCATCACATTTAATAAAAGTATAGACAGTTTTACTCACTGCTGAAGTAATGAGCTCTCCTCCAAGACTCTGAATCTCTGATTTCACCTGACTGCAGATCTTCAGCTGATGTGAGTAAAGTTTGATTTGTTCCAGGTAAGCCAGCAAATCATGTTTGCAAGATGGATCAGGGCACTGCATCAGATGGAGAATCAATTTGTAAAGATGATTATTTTCTCCTCAGTTGTTTCTCTTTTTTCTTTTAACATTTACTGTATATAAAGAATTTAAATAATTGTGTTTGATTTTACAATTGGAATAGATTGTAAAGTTCTATACCTTTGATAAAGCAAAAATCATTTTTTCAGCATATACTGTACTGTTCTGTAGTAAACACCATTTTTAACTAACTGAAAAATATGCATACAAACAACTTTCTATATTAAGCAGTTTCATCTCTGGTAATATAAATATTTGCAATTACTGATAAATTAATAAATTGATGAATTAAGGAGGTCAAATTTACACTTGATGATTTTGTCCATGTGAAATTTAGAAAGTACAGTATGACTTAAAAGGCTGTAAAGGCACTGATAAGAATGATTGAAAATCCTTACAAAAACTGTTAAATAAAACAAAGAAGAGTTATGTACTGTAGCATCAGACACAAAACGAAATGAAAGGTTATTGTAATATGTTCATTAACAGACTCTGTTTTTTTAGAAAATGCTTTGGAATAATACTACTTTGGATTATAAATACTGCACAATCAGGCTCAATCTCAGTGAAAAAATATTTCCATTACCTAGTAACAGAACAGTAGCACAACAGATCAATACAATTAATTCTGCTGCAAATTTAGTTAATACATTCACTGGTCTGTTTGATTTGATCATTTGTACTGATTAAATAAATGTATACACGCAGGTCTTTTCTAGATGAGATATTTCACAAGTCATGAATTTCTGCAAGAAATATGTTCTAAGGTTAAATAATAAGAAGAATAATTTATGCTAAACATTTATTTTTTATTATTGGTAAATTGATAGACGAAGAGTTCATAACATGGCTTGTCATTATGCATGCAACAATACTAAATGTATCAGTTTTATTAGCATCAGATAGAACAAGGGCCTTAACAGGGTGAGATAAAAAAGATACCTTTGTAATGTTTCCACACGCCATTAAAATGACAATTCATGGTAATAAATATCACCAGGGTTTCTAACTTATGGTTATTTACAAAACAAAAATAAAATAAATCAGCACTGGAAATAACACTGAAACTTTGCACAGCTGTTGATGAGAGCCAATAGAAATAACCTCATTCTCATAATTACTGCAGAAGTTTCTGTTGCATCCATATTGAAATATCTTCATATTTTGTATTAGATGGAAAATTCTAAAATGCTAAAACTGCAGCAATAGAATCTGAATTTGGTCTATAAGTAAATATGAATGTCATCATCATAACAATCAAACACAAATCCATGATGACAAGCAATATGGCTAATGGTCAAAAGCATATATATAAAATAGCAGAAGTCTCAAGGTACAACCTTATAACCGAGTAACTCGGACAACATCATATTTAAAACAGACAGTATTTATGAACTGGCTCCTATGAAAAAAAGAAAAGTCAAAAGAAGATTAATAGTTCCTATAATTGTAGATAATAAACTCCAGTGTGAAGCCTATACTACCACTATCTTAATTCATGAAGAATTCTATATTTCAAACATAATGCATGCTTGCTACATTGAAATGTGCAGTCTTATAACGGTAAATAGTACACAGTATCATGCTGTAAAGTATTGCGATATATCAGTATTTTTTTGTATTGTCTCACCCAATCTCTAACATGCAAAAGTGTTGTAGAAAGTTAATTTTAAAAAGTAATACATTATAGGTACAACCAACTGGTGTAGGGGACTACTTTTTAAAATTTACAAGATGGTAAATAATAAGGAAATTAATTTTTTAAATCATCAGTTATCTACAAATGCAGCCATTCAAAGTGCGCGGTACAGACACCGCAGTACAGATACCGCAGGTAAGATGACACGCGATACCGCGGTGCGTGATTGGTTGACCGACAGGGGCACTCGTGGTCCGTTGGTCTGTCGTAGAAAGACTTACTGTAAACGCCTTTACTGTGCCCGTTGTAGATATTGAATTTTACCACTGAAGGGAAATCTTAGTAGCTGAGCATAAAAAGAATAGGAGCATACTGTAACGCGTGTGAAGGCCATAAACGATATTAATTTTGGAACGTAAACATACAGTATATGGCTGGTCTTGGTACTTTAAAGAAAAAAATACACACCAGTATTCCATTTCTCCCTAAACGTTGTAAGCTTCGAAGTCTTTAACTAACGTGATACCGGAGTCAACAAGCATACTTTTAGAATTTGATTAAAAGGGAATATAATATGGAATCGCGTATCTAAAGAATTTAATAACGGTATGATTATATCCGTGTACTGCGGCAGGACTGTGTAAGGCTGTTTCGCCTACCTGATCATGCGAGCTGTCTTGTAGCCTACTGGTCTAGGTGCGTAACTACCAGCTGGCAGGTTGTGTGTTCGAATCCAGCTGGTGTTGGACTTTTCATTTTTATTTATTTATTTTTTAATCGCGTAAAATAAACATATTAGCGTATGCAAACTGTACTGTATACAGTATGTATATGTATATTTGATGTCTTAACTGTGCCCGTTTAATTAAATTAAAAAAAAATTATTTAACACGAACATTAAGCTGTTTACATCTTCCGCCTGAGAACAGTCACCCGTTGCTACCCAACGCAGAATGGTGATTGGCTGACACTATCTGACACCCCTCTGATTGAAGAAAAAAGACGTGCTGCTATACACACTACCAGGAAGAGGATTTCTTTCTATTCAAAACGTGTATTTTAAAAGTTTAAGAAGTAAAAACCTTACAGCGTACACAGATTTCTAAGCTGATCAGGATCGTTATCTTTGTCTTATGCATAATAATGTTCACCGCTCTGTCCAGCAAATTAATAATAAACTTTATTTTATATAGCGTTTTAAACGAATAAGTAATTAGATTGCTCATAAACCTAATCACTTGCTTTTTCTTTTTATTTAGGCTCAGATTTCAACTATAGATCGTATTATTAATAACCATAATAACAACCAACCAACAAAAACAACCATATAAACATAATGGTGGTGCTGGACCTTCCAGTTTTATTTATTTATTTTTTAATCGCGTAACATAAACATATTACCGTATGCAAACTGTACTGTATACAATATGTATATGTATATTTAATGTCTTAACTGTGCCCGTTTAAGTATTGAATATTCATATCTAATTTTACCTCTGAAGGGAAATCTTAACATAAACATACAGTATATGGCTGGTCTCGGTACTTTAAAGAAAAAAAAAAACACCGGTATTCCATTTCTCCCTAAACATTGTAAGCTTCGAAGTCTTTAACTAACGTGATACCGGAGTCAACAAGCATACTTTTAGAATTTGATTAAAAGGGAATATAATATGGAATCGCGTATCTCAAGAAATTAATAACGATATAATTATATTCATGTTGCAAAAGAACTGCAACGGACATAAAAACTCCCTTGCATGGTTTCATTACGACCAGAATCGGTCTTGAGATATTTTTAACTTGATTTACAGTATTTGAGAGGTATGTCTTAACACCGATACTACAGTGCTTAAGTACTGCTCACGTATATGTTTCTAGGTTTATATTATGCATTTCATACGGTCAAATTACTTTTGAGCAATAAGAAGCGAGAAACGGTATGCGTTTTACTTTCGTTTTGTGCTGGGACCCGTGGATTGATTAGAGATATCAAGTACATACAAGTCATTTTTTAAATGTTGTAGTTCGTCTTGAAAAAATGTTACGAGTACATCATCTATCAACAATTACACAGGTTCTGTTTCCATATTGCTGATTTTGGTTACGTAAAATTATTTTCTAGATTTCACGTTGTGAATATGATGGGATGTCTGATGGGATGTTTCTAAAAATCCATCCTCTGTAAAACGTCTTCTCTAGTTGTCCTGCATATGTATTCGCTAATGAAGCTGTGTGTTCTGAGCCTAGATCTCTACATTTCTGTATGAACCAGCTTAGAGGGCTAAAGACAGCTTGTGTTTAAATTGAGTGTAAGGCAATTTATGCTTCTAAAGTCATGGTCAGCATTTATCTTTGTACTGTGTTGTAAACTTGTCCTGTGCCAAGTCACATTATTTTATAGCGTTTTTAAAGCGTTATCAAATACGGTGTTACTGTAGTTTACTGAGTCCCATGTCACATGGTCTGTGATTGAAACCTGTAAAACCGGTTTAATTCGTCACAGCCAGCACTCTTCAGGTGTGAGGGTCTTCTGCTCAGAATGAAACGCTAAAATGTTTGTGTATATTCTAATGGTAGTGGGGGCGGGGTGTGTGGGAACAGATTTGGTTGAAACATTTTCTCTGAAAGCATTTTCTTCTTGTAACCGATCTTGTTACAGCATGTTACAGTTTACTATTATTAACCATATTAATTTTAAGTGCTTAATGTAAAATCTTGTAAAAATATATTTTCATTGTTCAAATATACATTAAGTCTGACTATCATATAATAAGTTAAATACAAAACTAAAGAAAAAATAGGGTAAAATATAATTCAAAATATTTTGCTAACAATGTTAACTGTTCATGAATAATAAAATGTATTAACTAAGGAGTAGGATGGCACAGTTGTTAGTATGTTTTTTGTTTTTTTTTTAACCCAATCTCCGGGAAACCATTAGTACGATGGTGAATCGGAGATTCTCAACCCTTGCTGCGTACGACTGGAAAAGAATTTGTGATCGGATCAACGAAATGCTTCGTAGGAGGAGGCGGTCTTTTCCTCTTGTCTAACAGTCTGTCCACAAACAAAACATTCCTGTTAGACAAGAGGAATTGAAAAAAAAACAATGTTGTCAATGAAAACCGGTGTGTGTGTCTCTCCCTGCTGGATGTCCCTCTCACAAACTGCTGAATTAATTTGCGATTGTCTGGTCTTTAAATTCTGGAGATACGCGATTCCATATTATATTCCCTTTTAATCAAATTCTAAAAGTATGCTTGTTGACTCCGGTATCGCGTTAGTTAAAGACTTCGATGCTTAAAATGTTTAGGGAGAAATGGAATACTGGTGTGTATGTTTTCTTTAAAGTACCGAGACCAGCCATATACTGTATGTTTAAGTTCCAAAATTAATATCGTTTATGGGCTTCACACGCGTTGCAGTATGCTCAGGCACTAAGTAAAAGGAGATGCTTCGTATTGCTTGACTAATTTTAAAAACTAAGTTATAAATATAAAAATTGCAGGCGCTGCTCTGGTGCGTCGGCTCCTACACAGTGCCTGTCTGCCGTAAGCGTTACAATATACATACAGTACCCAACACTGCTTGTACCCATCTGTCATGCAAATAAAACACCTTGAACTGAATTGAATTGAGGGGAGAAGGGGGGGATACTAAAGCCAATACTGGCTCAATGGGCTTTGACGTGCTAATGCGTTGGTTTAACGGTCCGGGTGTGGCAGGCTTCCAATGTCAACTCGACTCGATTAGAAGACAATGAACGTATTTTAGCCCTAAATGAATTAATAGCAAACATGGTTTACATAAAATACATTTTTCCAAGAAAGTTTATAATAATACGATCTATAGTTGAAATCTGAGCCTACTTTAAAAATAAAGGAAAAGCATTTTCAGAGAGCAATCACACTGTGTTTATGTAGAAAAAGTGATTAGGTTTATGAGCAATCTAATTACCTATTTGCTTAAAACGCTATATAAAATAAAGTTTATTTAGAGATGAATGATCAGTGTCGCAGTTTAAATAATGGGAGTCAGGAAACTAACACAGCGCCACCGGATTTAATAACGCAATAAAAACGCTATAAAATAATGTGACACAGTACAGCACAGTACAACAATACTGACCATGACTTTAGAAGCATAAATTACCTTACACTCAATTTAAACACAAGCTGTCTTTCTGTATGAACCTCTAAGCTGGTTCATACAGAAAATGTAGAAATGCATTAGCCTGATCATGATTAAAAAACACATAATTAAACACGCGTTTGCGATTTAAATCAGAACACGATTTAAATCAATATAAATGTTTATATTGTAACATACTGTCCAGCCTCCATTTCTCTATAAAAATTTACTGTTGCACACACACACACAATAGAAGCAGGAACCGCTGTGAGAAGGGAAGATATATTCAAAATATCGCAAATATCGATCATGTTGCGATATTTTGAAATATAAAAGTCAATTGATTGTCCATAATATCGCTTACCTATTTTTTCGAAGAAATGTTTGTTAAAAGAAAAGTCCAGCACCAGCTGGATTCGAACACACAACCTGCCAGTTGGTAGTCACACACCTAGACCAGTAGGCTACAAGACAGCTCGCATGATCGGGTAGGCCAAACAGCCTTACACAGTCCTGCCGCAGTACACGGATATAATCATATTAAATTATTAAATTCTTTAGATACGCGATTCCATATTATATTCCCTTTTAATCAAATTCTAAAAGTATGCTTGTTGACTTTGGTATCACGTTAGTTAAAGACTTCGAAGCTTACAATGTTTAGGGAGAAATGGAATACCGGTGTGTATTTTTCCTTGTGATATTTTAAGCTCTAGTTGAATGATAGGTGTCGCATTTTAAATCATTTTCTTAGCTAGAAATTATGAAACGCCCTGTTAAAAGCAAGGAAGTTTTTATGCCCCGTTGAAGTAAAACAAAATGCCTGACAAAGTATGGCTTAGACAGATTCCAAGTGCTTGTACAAATGTGCTAAAGAAATTATACTTTGAGTATACAGCTTGTCCAAAGTCATCCATTATCAATACTATTAGTAATATCTTCAGTAAAGGCTTTGATGCATAAATATTTCTGATAAAGGTAGGTTGTGTACTTCTGTCCAACTGAGCAATCTTGCTTTCATAATATATACCAACATTTTAATGACTGATGATTAACATGCTGTAATACACAGTTCAAAATTAAAGGCTCAAATGCTGTACATGAGCGGTTAAGCTCCCCCTGGCGGTTTTACAAGGCGACGCCGGATAGTTAGTCACGTGACACACGTGACACCGCGTGATACTGCGTGATACTGTGACACGCCCACCGGGGTATGCCGTGAAATACCTCACCCATTTTGAATGGCTGCATCTGTATGTAGTGTGTACAGATACTCTGCCAACAACTTCTTAAGAATTTAACATACAGATCCAGGCATACGGATCAAAATGCACACAGTACGTTGCATTAAAATGCAGTATGTGTGGCTCATCATACTGCATCATACTGCATGTTAACTGAAAATTGATAATAGTATCCGGAAGTACCTTGTAAAACCGCAAGGTGGAGCTAATAAAGCTTAACATCTCATGTACAGCATTTGAGCTGTCGCCAGAAAATGCATGGTTTCGAATCCCAGTCACTGATGTGGGACAATCTTTTTACAATTAAGAATTTAAGTTGTATACTCTTTAGATTTTTAATAATTTTAAACTGTGTATTACAGTATATTAATCATTAAACATTAAAATGTCTGTATATTTTATATAAGCAAGATTGCTCAGTGAGACAAAAGTACACAACCTTCCACCTTCATCAAAAATATTTTAATTATGCATTAATATTTTCTGCATCAAAGTCTTTAACTTGGTAACTTACATGGGTTCTGTTTTTAATGTGCTTGTTCTAACATTATTAAACTTATATTCTGTACTTCATAAAAAGTTATAACGTTTTATCCTTTTCTAAGAATAAGTAGTAAGGACACCACTTGCTGTTACTATAAAAGATAAATGTTGTAGTGATTTAACATCACTTCATAGTTATATTAATATGGAATTGTGTAACTAAGCATCTAAAGTATCACATTTTGACATTCGTTTCTTTTTTTTAAAAAAAATTATATTGTCCTTGTAGTGGTAATGAGCCCTATAATGCAGCGAGCTGCACCCAGTTGGTTCAAAGCTCGATCAGAGCCGAATGCATAAAAATAGTCCACTAATATAGCTTATTGTGAACATGAGGTCTTTAAGGTTTACATCCGAATTGAGAAAATCTATATTTTGTCTTAATCCAAATGTCAACAGCCGGTAATTAGCCAACAATTTAACTTTGAATTAAAAATAAAGTTTAAACTGTACTATATAGTACACGGACTGGAATTGAACGTGGTCCGTCAGCAACATTCAACAGGGAACAGGTGGATGAATTATTGTAAAGGATATGGCCAACATTACAGGTTGTGTAAACGCCAATGTAAACTTCATATTTACAATTTATAATTTTAAAAGTTCTTTAAAGCTTTCTCAGTCAAGAACGATAATTCACATAGGGAGCTGTGTAAGCAAGCGTAGGCAGCAAAAGATCAGCTAAAGAGGGAAGAAAATGCTTTCAGAGAAAACAATGTTTCAGGTGTGAAGAATACAGAGCCCCAATTCAATTGCAGCCTTAACCTTTCCCCACATACCCTGCCCCCACTGCGATTGGAATATACACAAACAAAGCACTGAAAACTTTATAGTAGATGATCAAGTGTTTCGCAGACATAGGGCTGGTACGTATTTCTGGCTTTGTGTGCTCACACCTGGGATTCGATTACTTCAAAATATATATATTTTTAATTGCACGTGGTCCTAGACCTTGTTTATATTAAAGTTATATCACTGGGCATCGTTGGATGGTTAGTGGATGGTGCGCTATTTTATCAGCAACCTCCTAATCTGCTTAGCACCTGTAGAAAACATGACTTTATTTCTGTATGGAATGCATGTGTCACGATTATAGTCCCCCCTCCTTAAGGGTGCTCCAGCCCTTTCACTTTAGACTTATTCTGTGCACCTGACTCCTTTTCCCAGCCCACCTTAAAAGCCAGGCGCTGACGTTCATCCTGGCTCTGCATCTGGTTTCCGCACCGAGCGAGTCCGGGACCTGGAAGCGCCTGGTCCCGTTAAGGTTTTAATCTCTGTTCCCGTTCCCTGTCCGCCGGTTCCGACCCGGTTCATGGTTTTAATTCCTTGTTTGGATGGATCACCTGGCTATGGACTTATTTTTTGTGTTTTTGGATTTCCTCTATGGATTACTTCTGGATTGTTTGCCTCGGCCACACCTTCCCCGTGCACCAGCGCACTTTGGACACGCCCCCCTGTTTTCAGCCCCGTATCCCTGCATGACCTTTTCCTAGTGTTTCCCACTTTTTCGGATTGTGTCGTCCGCATAGGGTCCGGAAAGAACTGTTCGTTACAGCATGTTGCGTTTACAAAATTAAAGTGTTTAAAATGTTTAATTAAGAAGTATAAAGAAATTACAGCTTACACTGTAAGCTTAGACTTAGACTCTAAACTGATCGCGCGGAAGAAAAACCACCCATTTTTCGTGCATTAAAAAGTGTTTTTAACTGATTTATATACAGTCTTTTCATGTTGATTTAAGTGTCCTTCTTTCAGTTGGATTAAATGGTTATTGTTACGATTTCTCTATTATTATTGAATCAATCAACTCGTTCACTTGTGATTATTTTGGAAATATTTTGACATGCTCCTTTTAACTCGGAGTTTGTAATGTCAGGCGCTCTGAACGAGTTAAGCTTTGATGCAGTACAAATAAATGTATTTCCCACAAGCTATACTGTAGTGGCTTTAAAACTATACAACATCACACTGTATGCATGTGGCAAGTAAAATGCATGTGGCACTTAAAAATGTTTCTAAAGTAATAATTCACGAATAAATCAAATTAAAAATAAAACGTGTTTACAAAGAAAGTAATACTACCAGCTACATAAATGCATATATTTAGATCCTTAAATTAATATCATTATTAATTTCTTTAGATAAGTGATACCATATTATATTCCCTATTTAGCAGATTCTAAAAAGTATGAGGCTTTTTACTGCGATAATGAGCGCAAGTATTCATAGAAAAGGTTAATCACTTAACTCACTTAACTTTGAACATGTTGTGATATTCAGAAATACCAACACATTCAATATAGAGTCTATAATATTTACTATTTTAGTTTTTCAAAGGAATGTTTATTTGTTAAAAGAATGCTCATGATGAGAGCTGGGTTCAAACCCCAGACCTTCACCATGCAAGTCAGATGCCTAAGCCAGTACACCAACACGCCACTTGACAACTTAAGCTATAACTGAAAAGGGCAGGCAAAAAGTTTCCAAGTAACTGGGTGAATGAATCAAACTGATGCAGATGTATGTACTGTGAAAGTGTACTACTGTAATAATTTGAGCTATATGAATATAATTACATCGTAATTAATTTATTTAGATATGCGATTCCATATTATATTTCCTATTAATCAAATTCTAAAAAGTATGCATTTTTTACTGCGATAATGAGTGTAAGAATTAATAGAAAAGGGTAAACATTATAACTTTTTATGAAGTACAGTATATAAACTTAATCAAGTCAGAAGGAGCATGTAAAAACTTTTCCAAAATAACCATAGTATGTAACTGAATGAAAGACTTTGATGCTTAAAATGTTTTTGAAGTGGAAAACTGGTGCATATTTGTTATTTAAACTACCAATACCAGTCATATACAGTTTACATATATGTGTATGTTCCTAGATTAATATCATTTACGACCTTCAGACATGTTATGCTCCTGTTCTTTTTATGATCAGCTATTAAAATTTCCCTTTAGTTGTAAAATTCCATATTAATATTCAATATCAAGTGGCTTTAAACATGCCCAGTAAAGAGATTAAATGAAGCAATCATTTCACTGACAACCAATGCACCACGAGTCCCGCCTGTCGGTCATTTTGGCCAGCCAATCATGTACTGTGGTATGACGCGCTGAACTGTAGATAATTTTGAGCGGTACGGGGTTGTACCATTCATTTTGAATGGCTGCATTTGTATATGTATGTAATGATGGGGTATAAATCAGGTGAAGAAGCTGGGAGAGAGTTTTTTATTTACTCTGTTCATGGATTAGAACATTTTGTTTGCAATTTGTCTTGAGCCTGAGTCTTCTTTACATTGGTTATGTGTGGTTACCGCCTAGTTGTACTGCATCCAAATGGCTTGTTAATTTGGTGCCAAACATAAGTCACTTACTATACATACAAAAAAAGTGGTGAAATTTGCAAAGTGGCAAAGTGGAAGTGCTCAGTGGTGGATACTGAGAAACAGACGCAATTCAAAAGGAGAGAGATGGTGTCAGATTACTAAGATTCTGTAGACTAATTTTGTCCACCTAATACCACTCCAACTGACAGCCCAGATAGCCTGAGATAGAATTTACTGCATCACATACTGTAGAGTATTAGCATGTGAAACCCTCAATGGCACTTCTAGCACTTGGGAGCCAACATTTTTCAGTCTTGACAGAGTCAGAGTCTTGACAGAGTGCTGATTTAAAATCTATAACAATACAACTAAGACATTAATGACAATTAAAATTAAAAGTGGCTGGCTGAAGCCAAAAATTTAGAATTTTCGTTTTTTATTGCTTGTATGAGGATATCAACACAGTTCAGAATGACCCAACATAATCTTTAAGGGAAAATGTGAACTTTTAAGTCTTAAACACTTAAGGTTTTACATTTTTATTACTAATTATTTCTCACCTGTAATGAACGATTTGAGCATTACTGTATGTACAATTAAAAGATCACAGAACTCAAAAGTGCAATCCTACTCAAAACAATCAAAATGTTATTATTTTGTTAGGCAATACAGTATGTTTCAGACTAACCTGGTTAGCAATCTGTCTCGCCAACACATCCATCCTACAGCCAGCCTCAGAAATCACCATGGCAGCATTGATTACATCTGATGTGTGCTTCAGTGGACCTTTACCTCTGTAAGTAATACATTGTAGTTAATGTACCATCAACTAATTTTCTTCAATAACATTTTTTTAAAGCAGAGAACATAATGAAAGTTCTGTGTTACCAAGCATTCTCTCTCTCACTTCTTATTATGCTGACATTATCTTGTCGTCTTCCAGGATGCCTTAAATTGCCCAATGTCTTTGATTGTTTCAGTGTCTATGTCGATTAAAACAGGAAGTATAGTGGATGCCCAAACACATAGATTAAGACAACAAATCCTAGAAAATGATGGTCAAGAGGCCTTTAATATATCCTAAAGCTGATAATACTTGGGAATTGTGGCTTGTTCTCTTCCCAGAGTTTCATTATTAAATCTATTTCTTTAGTCAACAAACTATTTTTGATAAATTCTATAGAGGACAGTTGCTTTATTAAGACAAATGTTTTTTTTTTTCTGTTAACAGTAGAAGCACTTAACTTCAGAGCATGATGTTTTTTGACAAAGTTTGGAGATTTTGTTTCCCCTGTGACTTACAAAAGGCAACATATACGATTTATGTATCACATTAAATCCATTTCCAGAATTAGCAGAGGCTGCAAAACAGGTGACAGAGATTTACAATGCAGGACACCAATGAAGTTGCAAGGATAATAAATAAAAGCTTGGAAAATAGCTGAAGGCACAGTTTTTAAGATGCACACCCCTCAACAAGAAGAGATCTATTACAGCATCATTTAAAAGCACTGTAATGCTCAGTTTGAGAGGGTGCACAACCTCCCATACACACTATAGTCTCCACCTGTTTTAGTAGTCTGTAAATTAAAACTTTCCACAAAACTATGAAGAACACTGGGCATCATTTCATCCAGAACTGAGATTGCCACTGTAAACTTCTACCTAGACTATTATAATCTTATAAAAGCGTATGCCATATGCTTATGTGTACGTCTACATTAACTTTGCAATACGGAAGCAATAAAGCAGCAAATCTAGAAAGAAGATGCACTTGAAATGAAAGGAGTGAATGGGATGGCAGAAGCCGCAAAAGAGTGCCAGAAAATAGGTATACAGCACATGTAAGTAAACACATTGTGCATCTTATGCAAAACAATGGTTCCCAACCTATTACTCCCAACCTACAGGTTGTAAACTACTACTGGAATCCGCTGAAAAAAAAGTGAGTCAGTTTTAAAGATAAAACCTGACTTATCTCTATAGAGGACTTGGAACCATAACTATCAAGTCTACCTGCTGTGTTGGTTCATCATACCAATGGCACAAAGGAATTGTTCTGTTGATATTTGTTTCTTATTTGCATTTTCTTTCTTGATTGTCACCAGGCTTGAAATTCAACAGGATAATGAGGTTAACACTTATTACCTGTGCCCATTCAGCTTTCTGTCAAACAAGGTGAATTAGTGCTTATGAAACAGTCAAAGTCACTCAAGTAAAAACGGTCAAAATGACATTAAGAACATTTAATCAAGGTATAATGTGGAGAGAGGAGGTGGGATGGCATCAAAATTCTGTATACTTTTTTCTAAAAACAAACCTGCATAGAGTGATACCTTTCTTTTCAGGATCAGTATATTGTATATTTACAATAGGGTTTCAACGTCTGCAAATTAAACATTGTTTATTTGAGATTCAGTCTAACCAACAGGGTTTTGGGTGAAAGAAGGGCAGAGCTGCATGAAACCAAGCTGAAGCTTGTTAGCCACAACTTTCAAATTAGCAGCGCACCAGACTAGGATCATGAGACTAACGTAGCCTAGTGAGTGAGCCTTTCCCTACCGCCTGCCCAAGTAGCCACTACCCAGCATCCAGACCTCAACATGGTCTTGTTTTTATAAAGTAATGGACACTCCAGGTTCTGTGTTGGCAGCTAGGGAATGACAGGCTGGATATGTCTTTAATAACACTCACTGAAAATTTGATGTTGCCCATTTCATTACAGAGGAGTGTGCTAATCAAAAAGGGAGAAAAAGAGAAAAGGCGCAGGCTGGATGCAGAGAATGGAATCAATTTGTTTATTTTAATTGATAACTATAAAGGCGGACTTGGTTATTTGCCAAACTACCCCCAAGTGCTGCACTTTTAAGAAAAAGAGTAGTGTAGAAATATATTTCTACTGTTACTTTACATCTCTGAATATATGAATGTTTTTTTAGTTTTGGTTAATATAGTTAAAATGAATATATTTATTAATAAATAATACATTTAAGTATAAAATTGGTGAAAATTCCCAGGATAACTATCTGATAACCTGTAGGTAGTGTTAAAGCTAAATGTACATTTACAGTACATAGCACATGGCAAAAACCCTGATGCCTTATGGTGGATTTGGCAGAAGCTTAGTACAGTTTACCCTAAATGCCAAACTAACACCATCTGCAAAAATCAGTTCCCAAGACTTATATTTACCCTTCAGATTTCCAAAGAAATTAAAATGTGTAATTAATCTATTCAAATGTAATTCATAGATAGAAAACAGATGGCAGATGGCTCCTTAATGATCAGATCTCCAGTCTCATAATGATCTCCTATGAATGATCACAGACTTGCACAATGAAACGTCACTTCTACACTTTAGAGAGCTTCTATTGCTTGTTTTGTATATTTTTTAGCATCAAAGAGGAAAATATGGAAGTTTTGCAGAAAGGTTTTCTATCATTTAAAATTTAGTCCAATTTAACTTCTAATCTTATATTGTGTGCTTTTATTCTACCTTAAAACTGGTACAATCAAAAAACACATTACATTAGTAAACTGATTATTACAGATGCAGCCATTCAAAATGGGTGAGGTATTTCGCGGCATACCCCGGTGGGCGTGTCGCGGTATCACGTGGTTAATCGCGCGTCATTTGACGCTCTGCCGGAAACTATCCGGCATCACCTTGTAAAACCGCCAGGGGGAGCTTAACCTCTCATGTACAGCATTTGAGCCTTTAATTTTGAACTGTGTATTACAGCATGTTAATCATCAGTCATTAAAATGTTGGTATATTTTATGAAAGCAAGATTGCTCAGTTGGACAAAAGTACACAACCTACCTTTATCAGAAATATTTATGCATCAAAGCCTTTACTGAAGATATTACTAATAGTATTAATAATGGATGGCTTTGGACAAGCTGTATACTCAAAGTATAATTTCTTTAGCACATTTGTACAAGCACTTGGAATCTGTCCAAGCCATACTTTGTCAGGCATTTTGTTTTACTTCAACGGGCATAAAAACTTCCTTGCTTTTAACAGGGCGTTTCATAATTTCTAACTACGAAAATGATTTAAATTGCGACACTTATCATTCAACTAGAGCTCAAAATATCACAAGGATCCTCAAGAGCACAGCAAAAAATGTATTAAAAGACACTTGTATTTATCAACGCTTTCTTTTCCATATACCAGATTTTATGGAACCACTTCAGAAGGGTGTCAGCCAGTCAGATTCCAGGAATTGGTACTTTAAAGGAAAAATACACACCGGTATTCCATATCTCCCTAACAATTTTAAGCATCGAAGTATTTAACTAGCATGTGAAATAGCGTTTGAAAAAGTGGTAGTTTTAAGCTTTTCTGCCAATATAATATGGAATCGCGTATCTAAAGAATTTAATAACGGTATGATTATATTCGTGTACTGCGACAGGGCTGTGTAGGGCTGTTTCGCCTCCCTGATCATGCGAGTTGTCTTGTAGCCTACTGCTCTACGTGCGTGACTAACAACACACAGGTTGTGTGTTTGAATCCAGCTGGTGCTTCCAATGTCAACTTGACTTGATTGGAAGACAATGAATGTATTTTAGCCCTAAATGAATTAATAGCAAACATGGTTTACATAAAATACATTTTTCCAAGAAAGTTTATAATAATACGATCTATAGTTGAAATCTGAGCCTAAATATAAAGGAAAAGCATTTTCAGAGAGCAATCACGCTGTGTTTATGTAGAAAAATAATTAGGTTTATGAGCAATCTAATTACCTATTCGCTTAAAACGCTATATAAAATAAAGTTTATTTAGAGATGAATGATCAGTGTCGCAGTTTAAATAATTTTTGTAGGAGGGCTTGGACAGATTCCAAGTGCATTTTTGCAATTTACGTTGCATTGTCCAATGTTCTGTTGTAATACAGGCTAGAATACAGTTACAGTAGTCTAAGCTTTATCAGCCTATTTAAAATAATTTTTTTGAATTCCCGGCGTAATACACTCCATAGGAATCAGCGCTTTTATACAGTATATCGCCTTTAAACACATATATTTAAACACGCGTTTACGATTTAAATCAAAACGCGATTCAAATCAATATAAATGTATATTTTGTAACGCATAGGTGACTATTCATTGTTATTAAAAAGGCTTAAATTCGATCATGTTTTGATATTTAGAAATATAAATTTGTTTGGTGCGAGTGAGGTTTTATTCAATCTCTGACCAAGGGAAACGTTTCATTTTTTCAAAGAAATGTTTGTTAAAAAATAAAGTCATAGTTCCATGGGATTCAATAACAGACCATGTGACATGGGAGTCAGGAAACTAACACACAGCGCCACCGGATTTAATAATGCAATAAAAACGCTATAAAATAATGTGACTAGGCACAGAAAAAGTTTACAGCACAGTACAATAATAAATGCTGACCATGACTTTAGAAGCATAAATTACCTTACACTCAATTTAAACACAAGCTCTTTCTGTATGAACCTCTAAGATGGTTCATACAGAAAATGTAGAAATGCATTAGCCTGATTATGATTAAAAAACACATAATTAAACACGCGTTTGCAATTTAAATCAGAACACGATTTAAATCAATATAAATGTTTATATTGTAATGCATACTGTCCAGCCTCCATTTCTCTATAAAAATTTACTCTGTTGCACACACACACACACACACAATAGAAGCAGGAACCGCTGTCAGAAGGGAAGAAGATGACTATTCATTGTTATCAAAAATGACTTAGAATCGATCATGTTGCGATATTTTGAAATATAAAAGTCAATTGATTGTCCATAATATCGCTATTCTATTTTTTCGAAGAAATGTTTGTTAAAAGAAAAGTCCAGCACCAGCTGGATTCGAACACACAACCTGTGCGTTGTTAGTCATGCACGTAGACCAGTAGGCTACAAGACAACTTGCGTGAACAGGGAGGCGAAACAGCCCTACACAGCCCTGTTGCAGTACACGAATATAATCATACCGTTATTAAATTCTTTAGATACGCGATTCCATATTATATTCCCTATTAATCAAATTCTAAAAGTATGCTTGTTGACTCTGGTATCACGTTAGTTAAAGACTTCGAAGCTTAAAATGTTTAGGGAGAAATGGAATACTGGTGTGTATTTTTTTCTTTAAAGTACCAAGACCAGCTATATACTGTATGTTTATGTTCCAAAATTAATATCGTTTATGGCCTTCACACGCGTTACAGTATGCTCCTATTCTTTTTATGCTCAGCTACTAAGATTTCCCTTCAGTGGTAAAATTCAATATCTACAACGGGCACAGTAAAGACGTTTACAGTAAGTCTTTCTACGACAGACCAACGGACCACGAGTGCCCCTGTCGGTCAACCAATCACGTATCGCGTCATCTTGCGTCATGATACGCGACACCGCAGCCAATTACCTGCGGTACGTGTCTGTACCGTGCACTTTGAATGGCTGCATCTGTAGCTTTCTTTTCAACACATTTATTTGTTATTCTAAATAATAATAATAATAATAATAATAATAATAATAATAATATTCACATGCTTAAGTCCTCAAATATAAAACTATCCTCAAATGGTAAACAATATATCCCAAGCCTGTGGAAATTCTTATGAAAATAAATCACAAGGATAATTCACACACAAAGATCTTTATTTAAGTTTGATTTTAAATAAGTATTTTTTAATGAAGAAGGAGGCAGAACAGGTTTTAGATGTGCAGAAATGTTTCATAGCTCTTGCCTTTTTTAAACAATAAAGCTTAAAACTCAAGTCAAGTCTCATGAATACAGAAACTCCCAAAGAAGGATTATTTGATTTGCAAAGAGGTAACTTAATCCTCAAATAAAGAACTTTAAAACTAACAGAAGCAATTCAATAATTCTAACTACTGGTAGATATAGAAAATATTGAATCCTATGCATACATGTGAAGATGATTTCCACATAATGCTTGTACAGTATCTAATATTTGTAGATATATGTCTTTCTGGTGATATACAGTATGTGAACAAAAGGCTATTAATATATCTTAACAAGCTTTTCATTTACAATGGCAGCAGCTGCTGACATTATGAACATTACTAGAAGAAGGCACTTATAGTGTATATTCATTTCGTTTTGTGCAGTAAATGGAAGTGTTACAAAAATGCTTTGAGGCAACACAGTATGTATGTAAATTTTCAATAAAGGAATTCCAATACAACTTCTGCTTCTAAACCAACCTTAAACCCTGTATTAAAAACTGTACAGTACTTGTTTTTCTGATTTTTAACAATATAACTAATGATAAATCTATATAAGCATACAGCATATATTGTGCTGTATTATACATTCAGTTTGAAAGGGACACATCAGTCACAGTACATCACAGCAAAATCCTTTCCTTTCACTATTAAAATAGTAAATCCTCTAGGAGGGAACTCCAACACCTTAAAAGACCTAATAAGACAAGAGGGTGCTGTTATGAAGAGTAGTTATTACTGTAGGTTATTAACAAAACTAAAGTTCCCATTTACCTGGTGAAGTCTGTCATCTCCATCATAATCATGCACATCTTCTTAGCAAGGACAATTATATCATTGCTTGTGTCATCCCAGATTTCAATTTCAGCATCCAGCTTACTCTTCACCTTTTTAAAATCTGCAACTTGTTCAGCTATCTTTATCTTTTCAGACTCTGGTAGTTGTGTCATCTTTGCCTGGGGAAGGAAAATGAAAACAGATATTGTCCTTGTCAGTAAAAACAGTTGACCATAAGAAAATGTTTTTGATAGATAGTATTTCTACAGTAATTGGATAAGTTTCAGATAAGCTAAAAAGAAAATTATTCAGATATATAATGTTAATTATGTGAGAGTCTTGATGCTTGGAGGTAATTTAAGCAAAACAGAGAAAAAAAACGAATAATGCTCCAAGCGCTCAGTCTGCATCAGATGAATAATTTTCAGTACTACAGAATTTGAAATGTTTGGCCAGAAGCACAAAAGTAGGTAGGTTGCCTTTCTTTTAAAGGCAGTAATGCAGTAATTCAGATTTTGACCAATTTATTATATACTCTGACATAAAAAATATAGAAATTCTTAACAGATTACTCAGGGATTTGAATACACTGTTTACATACATTCTAACAGGATGCTATAAACAGTGCAAACTGCAATGCTGAGTACTGTTAATAGATACAGGGTAGAGATAGAAGACAAATAAATTGAGCTAGTGGCACCAGAGACAAAGCAGAGATGGCGCTGATATGAAATTCACAGAATTATGCTTCATAATCTATTAAATAGGCTTTTGCCATAATAATAAGATTTATTATCAGGTCTTCACCACATACCAAAGATATGCAATTGTCATATTTATACCAAATTCTTCATCTGTGGGCAAATGTATTATATTTCCAGTTCTCATGTTTTTGGAAGCCATGTAAAAATGTATATTCAGTAGTTTGTATTTATTAATTAAGATATACTGTAGCTTCAGGGATCCTTACAAATTCAGACTGAGGCTGCTTAAAACTCAGCATAGACAGCCAGTGACTAGCTGTCATATTTATAATATTTTTGTACAGTATGAAAAATATACAGTATATGGTACTGTACAGTAGTTGCATATACTGAATACAGGCATATCCAAGTGGATAATAATTTACAGACACTCAGATATATTTTCACTGCCAGGCAGATACGGTATATAATGAGATGTATTACCATAGAGACCAAACTTGTTTATTTTCAGTACTGAAATATTATTCTAAACCTTGTGAGACCCGATAACAGCAAACATTGGGCGTAGCTTCACTAGATTCGTGGATCTACTAATTTTAGGCCTAGCATTATTATATTTAGTGCATGTTGTTCAATGATGGGCCTTTTTGTAATGTTGTTTCACTTAACACCCAAACATGATTTTTATTTTTAGAGTAAAACAATTTTCTGTTATAAAGATTTTTTAAAAGTTCTACATTTTTTACAATTTACATTTTTTAAATTTCCTGTCTGTTCATAAATTTGACATAAAGCAGTAACACTGATAGAATATACAGCATTACTAAGGTTTTCTAAAACCAATAAACCTTCCTTACCCTTGCTTATGTGTACTTTTTGGGCTTTTTTCCTAAGTAAGAATAAATAATAGTGAGAAAACAAAATGATCTCCTTACGCAAGTCAAAGATTTAAAAAATTTCGTAATGTCATCAATGTCACAATTTAATTTTGGCAAAAAAGATCCAAGTTTGAACACATCAGTGATGGGAGTTCTGCATTTGTACAGAAACTTTCCAGAACTTTTGTGTGTTCATATTCATTATTACAACTGTGGAGTGCAATCTTTCCAGAAAACTATGATTTTGTAGCAGATGCAAGTAAGCAGCATTCTGTTATTTTTTTGCCAAATTTAAAGATTTGTTCTTGCTTGAGATAGCTGTGAAACACCTGTCATTTTAATAACTTCAGCTTTGCTTCAATTTCAGCTGTGCTGTATACCAGCTGTGAGGTTTCATAGCACAATTTTACCTCCTGTATAGAACCCTGCTGTCTTTATTAACACTAATCAATATGTATGACACAGTCTTCCCAGTTCAGATTATAACTTAATTAATGTTATTTTATTTATTTTTATTTTTATGAATCTAATAGTAATTGATAAGTTGCATCATTCTTAAAGTGATTAGGGAGAGATCCACTTACTTGGCACTTAGAACATTCCCATTGCAACTGCAAACGACTTTATAGTCTTTTATTTGTTAAAGGTAAAAAAAAACATTTCAATGCGTGATTTTTTTTTGTAATTTTCATTTTCTCAGAAATGATCATTTTCTTTACTGATATGTAAAAACACTGCATTCTGATACAGATGACAAGGAAAATATTAGGGATTCACCACATGCATTTCATGTGAATGTCTTTAGCAGATCAATATAAACTTGAACTTGAACTTGAACTTTATTGCCATATGTAACCGGTACTGGTACAATGGAATTCTTACTTACAGAAAGTCTCTCGATTATAAAACAAGTGTAAAAAACAAAACAAAGTGCAAACAGTGCATCAAGACAATATACAAACAAACAATAGACAATGTGCAAGTAAACATGCAGACAGTTTGACTGTAAACAATACAGACGTGTAAACAATGACTGGAGATGTGCAATAGATAAGAAATCATAAAGAGGTAGATGGTGATGGTGTAGGTGTGGTCCGAGGGGGATGGCTAAATGTGTTCGCCAGTCTCACTGCTTGTGGATAGAAGCTATTGAAGAATCTAGTGGTAAGTGTCCGTATGCTCTTATATCTCTTGCCTGAGGGCAGTGGGGTGAAGAGCTCATGCCCGGGGTGGTGACTGTCCTCTGTGATGGCCAGAATTCTACCACGGCAGCGGTCCTCATAGAGCTGTTTAATCTCGGTGAGACCGCAGCCGATGATCTTCTGGGCCATATTGACCATTCTCTGCAGTGCCTTTCTTTCTCGCGAAGAGGTGTTGCCATACCACACGGTGATCCCGTTGGTGAGGACGCTCTCGATAGTGCAGCGGTAGAAGTTCACCAACACATGTGTTGGCATCCCCCATCGCTTGAGGCACCTCAAGAAATAAAGGCGCTGCTGAGCCTTCTTCATGATAGAGTCAGTGTTCACAGTCCAGGTTAGATCTTTAGAGATGTGAATTCCCAAAAACCTAAAGCTGGTGACTGTTTCCACTTCCGTTCCATCAATACTGAGTGGGCTGTGAGTGTGTGGCCTGTGTCTCCGAAAGTCCACTATTAGCTCTTTCGTTTTCTTTATGTTCAAGTCCAGGTTATTGCTATGACACCACCTAAGCAGCTGTACAACTTCATCCCTGTAAGTGGACTCGTCATCATCACTGATCAGTCCTATTATAGTGGTGTCATCGGCAAACTTAATGATGCGGTTATTGCTGTGTCTTGCTGTGCAGTCGTGAGTAAATAGGGAGTACAACCTTGGACTCAGACAGCAGCCTTGTGGGGTTCCAGTGCTCAGGGTGAGTGGTGTTGATGTTTTATTGCCTATCCGCACCACCTGTGGTCTCTCGATAAGAAAGTCCAGCAGCCAGTTCATATCATACCATAAAAAACTGTCATTATGCTGTCATTAGGCTGACCCAACCATTGTTAGCATCTAACAGAATTGAAGGCTGATTAACTTGGTTGTGCTTTATTCTAATGACAGGTAAAGGAAAGCATACTGCACATCAGTTTCCATTTTTACATTTAAACAAATACACTACATTGGTATGCAAATGCAGTTACCCACTGACATCACAGCAGTAATTAAGTATGGTGTAAAAAAAGTACTGGGATTATTAAGATTAAAGTAACACACACTGCACACTTGGGAATAAAGTCTTTCTTTTATGTGAAAAAGGGGAAAAATACACAGGTCAAGCAATTAATAATAGTTCTAGGGGGTTATTCATAAATCATCTGTTTTGACATGGTGGCACATGCAGTTACCATCTTGCGGCATCCTTCTGATTCATAAATAGAGTTTACTGGCATAGCACCTGCATTACCGTGATGGAAGGTAATTCCATTAAAATACCACTTTCACCTCATTTGCATATATTGAAAGTGATTCATTAAAATGATGACTGTGAATTACGTTTACCAGCTTGGAAAAAAGCATGTACCAAAGTTTTTGCCTATACTTTTAACTCCTGTCATCTTATAAACTTGATAATGGGAAAAGTTATACAGATGCAGCCATTCAAAATGCGCGGGCGATACCGCATTATTTTGCGGTACGCTGTACGCAGTCTACCGCGAGTTACCGGTAAATACAGCGAGTTACCGTAAATTCTCCTATAATACAGCAAGCAAAATAATAGTATCCAGAATTTCCGCAAGGTGGAGCTAATAAAACTCAACCTCTCATGTTTTGAGGTGTCGCCATCAAAGTCTTTAACAAAGATATTACTTATAGTATTAATAATGAATGACCTTGGACAAGCTGTAAGTGTAAACTCAAAGTATTGCCCTGGTCAACATTCTTTTTTTCATTGACCATCTTTGTAAAAGTAACACCACAGCATTTCGCAATCACACATTTGTTTCCAATCATGCAAAGTACAGTGATTCACCATGCCTTTCACATGCTCATAAAAGAGATTGATTTAGGAACATAAACATATTACCGTATGCAAACTGTACTGTATACAGTATGTATATGTATATTTAATGTCTTAATTGTGCCCGTTTAAGTATTGAATATTCATATCTAATTTTACCACTGGAGGGAAATCTTAGTAGCTGAGCATAAAAAGAATAGGAGCATACTGCAACGCGTGTGAAGGCCATAAACGATATTAATTTTGGAACATAAACATACAGTATATGGCTGGTCTCGGTACTTTAAAGAAAACATACACGAAACATGGTTTCATTATGACCAGAATCGGTCTTGAGATATTTTTAACTTGATTTACAGTATTTGAGAGGTATGTCTTAACACCGATACTACAGTGCTTAAGTACTAATCACGTATATGTTTCTAGGTTTATATTATGCATTTCATACGGTCAAATTACTTTTGAGCAACTAATAAGAAGCGCGAAACGGTATGCGTTTTAGTTTCGTTTTGTGCTGGGACCCGTGGATTGATTAGAGATATCAAGTACATACAAGTCATTTTTTAAATGTTGTAGTTCGTCTTGAAAAAATGTTACGAGTACATCATCTATCAACAATTACACAGGTTCGGTTTCCATATTGCGGATTTTGGTTACGTAATATTATTTTCTAGATTTCACGTTGTGAATATATGATTTGGGCAAACAGAGCCGCAAAGAAGTACATTATGGGTGGTTGTTTTTTTTTTTTGCAGTTTTATCTAGAACAAGTGATGCTTAAACCTTTGTCTGATTCTTGTGAAACTATCCACACGACAGTTACAGTACCTAGGAGTTGACTTCAGTGATGTCACTGATGGGATGTTTCTAAAAATCCATCCTCTGTAAAATGTCTTCTCTAGTTGTCCTGCATATGTATTCGCTAATGAAGCTGTGTGTTCTGAGCCTGGATCTCTACATTTCTGTATGAACCAGCTTAGAGGGCTAAAGACAGCTTGTGTTTAAATAAAGTGTAAGGCAATTTATGCTTCTAAAGTCATGGTCAGCATTTATTATTGTACTGTGCTGTAAACTTGTTCTGTGCCAAGTAACATTATTTTATAGCGTTTTTATAGCATTATCGAATCCGGTGGCGCTGTGTGTTAGTTTCCTGACTCCCATGTCACATGGTCTGTGATTGAAACCTGTAAAACCGGTTTAATTCGTCACAGCCAGCACTCCGGTTGTAAAGTAGAAGCAGGCGAGATTTCCAGCGAAAAACACCTCCCCCTTCTTCAGGTGTGAGGGTCTTCTGCTCAGAATGAAACGCTAAAATGTAATGTAGGCTCTGAATGGGTTCAATTATGATTTGGGCTTGATTAAGGTCGCTGCCTTTCATCTAAAACCCTACTTGAATCCTTCTAAACTAAAAATCAGTGTTAGTGAGTTCTAAATAAAGAGGTATCCAGGTAACAGTGAAACGGGCAGACAGTCTGGGGAGATCGCCCGTTTTCCATGTAAATAGTTCCGCACCCCTTGGTGTTTCTCTCGCTCTCTCTCGGGTCACCTGATCATTAGCTCGAAAGATTTGAGTGCTTTGTGTATATTCTAATGGTAGTGGGGGCAGGGTGTGTGGGAACAGGTTTGGTTGAAATTGGAGATCTATGTTCTTCACACCTGAAACATTTTCTCTGAAAGCATTTTCTTCGCAGTTTAACCGATCTTGTTACAGCATGTTACAGTTTACTATTATTAACCATCTTAATTTTAAGTGCTTAATGTAAAATCTTGTAAAAATATATTTTCATTGTTCAAATATACATTAAGTCTGACTATCATATAATAAGTTAAATACAAAACTAAAGAAAAAATAGGGTTAAATATAATTCCAAATATTTTGCTAACAATGTTAACTGTTTATGAATAATAAAATGTATTAACTAAGGAGTAGGATGGCACAGTTGTTAGTATGTTTTTTGTTTTGTTTCTTTTTCATAAATACAACAGTAGTACCTGATGTCTCAGTGGCTTTCAAAATTCAATTATGCATGCAAACCTATGAACTAGAAAGATAACTAAGATATCCATCCATTTATAATGGTGGCAAAGTGGTTAGCATTGCTATCTTGCAGCACTGGGGTCCTAGGTTCAATTCCTGCCATCCTGTGTGTGTGGGGTTTACATGTTCTCTCTGGGTTACATGGTTTTTCTCCATATGTGTGATATGACTCCCTCTTGCACTCCAAAACATACTGGTAAGTTAATTGGTTTATGGGAAAACTGGCCCTGGTGTGTGTGTGTTTGTGTCTGTCTGTCCTGTGATGGACTGGCGCTATGTCCAGGGTGTATTCTGCCTTGTGTCCGTTGCTTACTGGGATAGGCTCCAAATCCTCTGTACTGGATAAAGAGATTAGAAATGGAAGTAAAGGCACTGTGTGGATGGAACTATACACAGTGTTAGAAACCCACTATGAAATGGCAGCATCTCACTGAGAATAAAACATTTTATAGTGCTGGCTTAAGGAAACAGCCTTTCCACCTCTCTTGCACATCAGTATCCATACCTAGTTATTTAAACAAATTGCCTCTAATTATAAACATCTTAATATGCTGGCTCTGTGGATCCGCATCAGCTATGTTTGCCCATTCCTTCAATTCATGTGCATCCAACACACAGTTCAATGCCAGCAACTACACATAATCTAAAATACAATCCTTATTTCAGTATCTATGTAAACATATAGTCTGTTAACTTCATCATCTTCATCAAAAGTATGCCTAACCCCATTAGGAAGTGTTCTTGTTATAAGTGTATTCCTCAGCTTTCCGCAAATTATCTTCTTCTTGCCAACATCTCTAGTCTTTTATCCTGCAATAACTCAGCCAACACTTAAATCTCCAAAAGCTGCTTGTGTTAATTTCTTTAAATCACAAATATCATGTGTAAATACTGGCCATATAATACTCTGCATTGTGGAATAATAGTTTATTTTAAAGGGAACTAGAGAAACTAAGAAGTAGAGAAATCAAGAAAGGCTTTTTTTCTAGAATTAATAAATGCACATCCTGTTCACTGGGGAAATTAAATCCACACTGAGCAATCTTCAATATGTTCAGAATATGACAGCAAGAATCCTATCAGGGATGCATTACACCTGTTTTCAAGTCCTTGCACTGGTTACCTATCAGATTTCGAGTCAACTTCAAAATCCTTATCCTCCTTATATACTGTCCTACAACTGTTATTATTGATCACCGAATTATTGTACTTGACATGACTTCATTCAGCCTTTCCTGAACGTCTATGACAGGCAGAGAGAGTGCTGTTTCTGGTGCGATCTTTTGCAGCTGACATTTCACTGTTTTAAACGAACAAGAAATTAGATTGCTCATAAATCACTTATTCTATATAAACACAGCGTAATTGCCCTCCGAAAATTCTCTTTTTCTTGTTCGTTTTAGAGACCTTGATCGAAACTGATTTTAGATGTCAGAAAGGGTTTATTTTCTCTGTATTTCCTACATTGCTTTGTCGAGATTTTAACTTTATATCTAACTTTATATCTAGGCTCAGATTTCAACTATAAATCGTACAGTAATTAATAGCAGTAAATACTGATGTTTTGCGCCCTCCTACCACAAAAATATATGTTTAAAAAAATGTCATGTTCCCATAAAAAAGTCATGCCTTGGAGTATAGACCCCCAAAGGAATGCCATAGACTCAAACTGCAAAATAAACACATACAGAAAGAAAGTATTTGTATTGTAATTGCAAATCCTGGTACTGTATGAGTGATTGGTATGACTTTCCTCATTACAAATCTCTTATTAGAATTTAAATTTCTCTGTAACTCCAGGTCAGAACAGAGAAAATGTAACTGCCTTAAGGAGTTTACGATTATGAAAAATAGAAGGATAAGCATGATACGTATGTCTTCTGTCATTTTCTAAGTCATGTTACTGAGCACCAAATCTTATTGAGAATATGAATCCATTTAAGGTTTATACCATTAAAGTAACGGTTTATTCCATGCTGAAAATGTTTGTACCAGACTTTTTTGAGGCCTGTTTAATTGTGTCTGAAGTCTGATGTTGTAAATTTTATTGTTAAAAAGATCCATGAAAATGTCACTACTAAAGTTAGCTGGTACTGTTGGTATTGTAAGTGGCAAGTAGAGCTCATATTTTAGATTTTGTGTAGTTGCTAGCGTTGAACTGTGTGTTGGATGCACATGAATTGAAGGAATGGGCAAACATAGCTGATGCGGATCCACAGAGCCAGCATATTAAGATGTTTATAATTAGAGGCAATTTGTTTAAATAACTAGGTATGGATACTGATGTGCAAGAGAGGTGGAAAGGCTGTTTCCTTAAGCCAGCACTATAAAATGTTTTATTCTCAGTGAGATGCTGCCATTTCATAGTGGGTTTCTAACACTGTGTATAGTTCCATCCACACAGTGCCTTTACTTCCATCCATTTCTAATCTCTTTATCCAGTACAGAGGATTTGGAGCCTATCCCAGTAAGCGACGGACACAAGGCAGAATACACCCTGGACATAGCGCCAGTCCATCACAGGACAGACAGACACAAACACACACACACCAGTGCCAGTTTAAATCTAACCTCAGAACCTTTCTTTTCAGAAGACTTAGTGTCTGTATCTGCTTCATTTTCTAATTTTGGTAGCATCTCTAACTGCTTGTCTTTCTTATATGTATTTACTTTGTAATCTGTGGTCCTTTTATCTGTTTTTACATCTACTGTATTGGTTTGAGATGCCACCTTTAATGGTGATATATCAAATAAAGTTTTTTATTATTGTTATAGGGAAACATGATCAGATTTTCCCTGGTTCAGAAAAAAAGATCTAAAGTATACTAGTTTGTCACTCTTCTCATTCCCTTTGCTAAATGACTTTTCATACTAATCTGATCAATCTAACTGCCAGTTTTCTGTGCTTTCTCTATCCTGCTAGATTTGCAATTATTCTGAAAATTTTCATCTTGAAATAACTCATTTCTAAATACCTTTTTCACTGTTAACATCTTGCAGCAACTCTGCAACAAAATATACACTCTGACAGTTCATCCTGCTACGAACATTAAATAAAACAAATCTTAAGATTTCTATATTTATGTCTTTATTTAGTGGTTTCATTAGTGACAAAGGCTAAACTTTCTTGGAAAAATGTCTTTTATGTGTTGCGGAAAAAACTGACTTGCTTTAACAAAATATGTTTACAAATCCTTTCACCTGGCATTTTCGTAGTTAGAAATTATGGAACGCTCTGTTAAAAGCAAGGGAGTTTTTATGTCCGTTGCAGTTCTTTTGCAACATGAATATAATTATATCGATATTAATTTCTTGAGATACGCGATTCCATATTATATTCCCTTTTAATCAAATTCTAAAAGTATGCTTGTTGACTCCAGTATCGCGTTAGTTAAAGACTTTGATGCTTAAAATGTTTAGGGAGAAATGGAATACTGGTGTGTATGTTTTCTTTAAAGTACCGAGACCAGCCATATGCTGTATGTTTAAGTTCCAAAATTAATATCGTTTATGGACTTCACACGCGTTTGTAGCGGCGAGGCTTAATAATAAGGCAGAATTAAGTGTTTCTGAGCTTCCCAAATGAGGCCTCATTTCTCTGTTCATCTCTGTGGTGCAGCCACAGAGAAACCATTCATGCAAGGTGATTTAAGGTCCAAGGACAGCTCCCAAAGGGGGATGCACTTAGCTAAGCCTGGCTATCATGATCAATGGTCATCCATTGGTGCCTATCTGTCTAGGGAGTGCGAGTTGGACATCTGGATTGCATTCCTAAGTGTCAGGACTAAGTGACTCATATCTCACCTTGATCAACCAATCAGGGACTGGTAGGGCCGAGTAACCCACGTGGGACTCTGATGCCCATGGAACTTTCAGCCAATCAATGAGCTGAAGTTCCTCCAGGTAAAAACAGGCAACACAGAGAGCCTGGGAGATTCAGACAAGATTCAGATTCAGATTCAGATTCAGATTCAACAAGATTCTGTGAGAATTCCAGGGCAGGACGGCCCAGGAGCAGAAGGCTCCCAAGGGCAGGACATTCTCGCAGCGCGCCTCCTGACCATCCTGAGACTCAGCCCGGACAACCACGGAACGGCCAGTGTGTCCGAGTGCCAGAACTTTCCTTTGTTCTAAGAGTCTAGAGTGGAGGTTGCCAGAGAGTAACCAGCAGCAGGCCTCCTGAACAGGTCGGAACTGTGGAAAGCTGAATCACTATTCAGAACTAGCTCTTCATCAGGAACGAACCAGTCCTCTTCCTGACTTGCTGGGACCCACAGTCATCTTTTCTCCTGTGCACAAACTTTGCTAGTTAAAGCCAACAGTGAGCATCAGCAGCACACCGTCGCAAGCCGCACAGCACAGCCTGGCACCAAGCCAGAGAGCGCGGATTGGACAGCAACAGCCTGCAACTGTTTCTTTGTGCCCGCAGGAGATCTGAATCCCCAAAGATTGGATGAGTATTCAACTTCAATGCATTACAGCTCGAGAATTCAATTGTTATCCCAACCAGTTGATATCAATTTAATTCCTAAGAGTTATGTACTTGTTTGAGTATCTAATGTAGAAGTTGTAACCAAGTTCACTTTACGAAACGGTCTTAATGAATGATATACTGAACGTATGTCCTCTTGATATGTGTAACACTTTGTAACTGATTGAATATATATCTTTTGTATTCTGATAACCCTCTCGATAAGATCTGTTAGGTTTATATGCATATTTTATGTATTAATAAATGTATCCTCGTGTATTAGTACCTGTGTGTGCGCGTTGTTTGAGTTATGTCGCATGGTTGGATTCTAAAGCCATCAAAAGAATCAACTTTGTGATTTACTGCTACAATTAATAATTGTCTCAGTAAATGCCCAAACCCTACAGAACTGGTGCCTTCAGAGAGCCACTTTTCTTACATATTTGGCGTCCCTGAACCGGCTATGAATCACTACATTTATTTGGCGTCCCTGGCACGGGCGTGGCAAGACTGAAATGAGTCAACCAAGCGGAATAATTCAATATAAAACGCCGCAGGTTTCATACACGACAATACAGTGTGCTGAAAGCCGAAAGGAAAAAAGTTCCCCTTGCTCTTTAAGCAGTGCTTGATTGTTTTGTGATCTTTTGCAATCTACCGGGTTGATTGCATATTTGATCTTGTGGTTTTCTGTGGTAAAACTGTGATTTCGTACTTAAAAGTAATACTCTTTAAGTTTAACGATGGTTGCTAAAAGGTCTGAGTTCGAGTCGCTATTAAGCACTCTCTCTAGCAGCGACAGGTCTGACCACGATCTCTTCCATATCTCCGTCAGCGGAGAAGCTAGAAGGATAAATCTCCATTCTCTGAGAGAGCTAGCGAAGGACATAGAGAGATTTGACCCGGCAGTGTCAGAGAATAATATCGAGAGTTATATTCAGGACCTCAGGTATAACCTGCAGTACCTGCCAAACGCCACAGAACAGGAGAAAGTGTTTCTGGTCAGGAAAACTACCAGCAGAGCTGTACATGAGTGGATGGCTAGGCAGATGAAAGAAGTCTGTAATGACTTTGAGCAGCTATGTCAAGCACTTATCGAAGAATACAGTGCGTTTATTGACCCGACTGCTGCGATAGCCGCCGCTCTTAACATTAAGCACGAGAGAGCAGAGTCCCCTCGCGAATATTACGAGAGACTTAGACGAACTTATTTTGCAGGGCGAAATGATGAGGGTTGCGAAGAGAACACACATTTCAAGGGTTTATTCATTGCGAATCTCCACCCGTCAGTCAGAAAGATGATCTTAATGCATACAGATGCACAGACCATGAAAATGACTGATATTAAGAGATTCGTGCAGAAAGCCTGGGAGTATGATGTCCAAAGTCGCTCTGAGCAAAAAGTTGCTAAAGCGACTGCGTTCGCCGTCAGAGCCAGCAGGGTTAATTCCCCCCTGCTCGAAGGAGCACAGGCTCCTGAGCTGGCTAAGCCCCGTTCCAAAGCACTCACACAGGACCGCACCCAGCGTCCTAAGTGCCATGAGAACACCGGGGGAGGGAAAGGGCTAGAAAAGGCTGAACAAAAGGATTCAGTAGCCGCCCGCCTGGCCAGGCTGGAACAAGCTTTATTAGGACAGGGACAACCGCTCCCCAAGGCTGCCGGAAGCGTGAATGAGCTGATACTCTCCACTGGAGGAGGCGGAGACCCGCCCCCTCTCCCTCCCTCAGTCTATCTGATTGAGCGGAAGGGTTCCTGCCTGGATAAGGTCAGCCACTCCCAAGTGAGTGCTGACTCCACCCCTGAAGTCACAGAGCAGGCAGTAAAACGCAGAGGAAAAGCAAGAAGCTTTTACTTCAAGGCTGCCATGGGAGATGTCTTACCCAGTGAGACACTGATTGACACTGAGGTTGAAAGGTGTTTGAAGTCACACGGCAAGCTCAAACGGGTAGAAAAAGAAAAGGGCATGCGACTCAGAGAGGAACCTTTGGTGAATCAACAGAAAGGCAAGGTGTGGAAACAGGTCAAGGCTCCTAAGCCTTCTGTACAGAAGGAAAGGGGGGCCAAGAGGCAGACTGTGCTCACACAGTGCCCACCGAACACAGAAGCCTATGCGGAGATTCCTTCTGTTCCCTCTGGACAAGAAATAAAAATATTTCCTTGTTCCCCAGATATACAGGGAAGTCCTGTCCCGGCTGAGGTCCCAACAGCCTCCCTGCCACAGGAGCGCTGCTCCGAGCAGCCGCCTGATCCACCAGGTAAAGCACACACCTTTTACATCCCTAAAGAGGAGCAGATCTCCCCACCTGGCGATGAAAAGGAGCTTTCCCTGTACACCCTGGCACCCAAGAGGGGTCAGGACCACCACCCTGCAGTGGTGGAAGGGATCCAGATGGCAGGAGAGCAGGTTGGTGATGTAGCCCTCACCCTTAGCCCTGAGAGGTCCTCTATTAGTGAGGATCTGCTTGAGCAGCTGTCACAGGGCCACCGCCAGGTGCCCCTAATGCAACATTCACAGGTTAGACAGGAGGTCCAGCTGGACGCTGAGACTACTGCGCTGTGGACACACCTGATCCCAGATGCCGATTCCCTCTGCTTTGACCCAGGGAACCTGCAGTCAGGTAACATTATTTCTCACGACTACCAGGTAGTGAGTGAGACTGACCTGATTGTTCCTGCCTCAACGGCAGGGTTTCCAACACACCCAGTGCCCCAGAAGGGACAGGGAATGAAAGCCGAGCCGGTTTTCTTACAGCCACCAGCTCAGTCTGTCAGTCTGAGTCTGACCAACAGTGGTTCAGCCAGACTGGAGCTGGATGGTAAAGTCACCCGCCTGCCAGTGCAGGACATTGCAAAGAGAGGTGTCAGAATCCCCGCCTGCACTGACATGGGCCTGGTGAGTGATAGTGAGTTCAAAGACAGTGAACTAGCTATCCCAGTGCTGGGCCAGCTCCCTGAACCCCTAGCGAGGGAAGGGGGGAGCGAGCAGGTGTCCTACACCTACCCCCAGCGAAAGATTGTAAACATGCCGATAGAGGGATTCCTCAATCAGGAAGTGTGCAGGGTGGACCTGAACAGTGAGAATAGGATAACAATCCCAGATCACTCAGGTGCTCCAGATGACCACTCAGCCGAGGGTCAGGCATGCTCCACCGCTGCACCACTCCCTGCAGGGTTCCTAGAGCACAGGCATGAACAAATCGAAAAAGCAGATGCCCTGGAAACGGAGGAGCAGCATCAGCCGCTGCGTCAGATCTCCCCAGATTTTCAGGATGTTGGTGCCCAAGATGCCACAGGGCATACTGAGAAAGACACCATGTACACGCTGCGCCAGCTTAGAAAGGCAACAGTCACTCAGAAGGAGATGACTGGGATCAGCCACCCGAAAAGACTTTTGGGAGGACTGATTGCTGCCACCACTGTTGTGCATTTGCTATTTCTGGTAGGTTTGTGTGCTACTGGCACTCTCACCCTGACTGCCCCAAGAAGGCAGGGGTCAGAGATGCCAGAGGGTAGTGACAGACTGTATCAACAGCAGCAAAAGTTGGAAAGCTTAGGGAAAACCCTAAAGGCAACTTCCTATGCAACAGGGTTAAACCTTATTCCCCAAACAGTGGACATGATTGTTGGTGTTATACAGTGGGTTTATGCTTGTGTGCAACAGGCCAGAATGTTGACACAAGACCTGTTAAGGGAGTTTAGTGCCACTGTAGCCAGTCTAACCATGGCACAAATCCCAACCCACTTGATTCCACTCTTCTCAGTAGAGGAGTATGTGACATTAACCCCATCGCTCATAGCTCACCCAGAAGGCAAACCAAGATTGAATTCGGTTCCAAATCTTGAGATGGGTATGGCTACCAAAGCTATCCATTGGCTGTGTCTAAACGATTCACCAATGAAGGGTGTAAAGCTACTAATGGGCAGAGGGAGGTTAATGAACCCCATGAAGAGCAGGTGGGAAGTAAATGGCTGGTCAGCACACCACATTTAACTGACACTATGACTTGTGACGGGCATGATACAGCTACCACAATGCAGCTACCTAACCAATAGTTTTCCTGTAAGTTCCCGAGGAGGCCATAGTACAGCATGGTAACTTAACAATGTACGGTCTGGAACCAGACAATATAAGACCAAACTTGAGGTCTAAGATGCCTTCAGGTGCCACACTATTCAATTGGATAGAAATCCAAGAAACAGTAAGCCCTGAAGAGGTACAGGTAGTTAGTTTGCTTTAATGGAACAAACCTCCAAACCACCCTAGCAGATACCCAACACAGGTGTTGTGGTTTATCGGGGGCTGGGAACAGGAACTGTTGTTATTGTAACACTACTGCCAGGTAGCTGGATCATGACTGACAGTGTACTCTGAATGATGTACTCTCACATCAAGATGTACTCTGGGTAGCATGAATGAGTCAAAGGTAGCATGTCAAAAGAAAGGAAGTGACTTCTCCCCAAATATCTACCACAGAGGTATCAGATATTGACAGTGAACTTCCTGATGTGTAATTCCTAGACTGAGATAATGTCTCCTACCGTGTTTATACATACTCCAGATGTTATTCATCCTGTTTGTATCCAATGCTGGTTCCGGTATGAATTCTCGAGGAGTAATGTAGACATTTAAGATTAATGTTCTAATGGCAAGGGACATCACTTAACTCTGTTTTGTTTTGAAGGCAACAATGCCTCGGGACCTCGTGACCTTCAAAAAGGGGGGATATGTAGCGGCGAGGCTTAATAATAAGGCAGAATTAAGTGTTTCTGAGCTTCCCAAATGAGGCCTCATTTCTCTGTTCATCTCTGTGGTGCAGCCACAGAGAAACCATTCATGCAAGGTGATTTAAGGTCCAAGGACAGCTCCCAAAGGGGGATGCACTTAGCTAAGCCTGGCTATCATGATCAATGGTCATCCATTGGTGCCTATCTGTCTAGGGAGTGCGAGTTGGACATCTGGATTGCATTCCTAAGTGTCAGGACTAAGTGACTCATATCTCACCTTGATCAACCAATCAGGGACTGGTAGGGCCGAGTAACCCACGTGGGACTCTGATGCCCATGGAACTTTCAGCCAATCAATGAGCTGAAGTTCCTCCAGGTAAAAACAGGCAACACAGAGAGCCTGGGAGATTCAGACAAGATTCAGATTCAGATTCAGATTCAGATTCAACAAGATTCTGTGAGAATTCCAGGGCAGGACGGCCCAGGAGCAGAAGGCTCCCAAGGGCAGGACATTCTCGCAGCGCGCCTCCTGACCATCCTGAGACTCAGCCCGGACAACCACGGAACGGCCAGTGTGTCCGAGTGCCAGAACTTTCCTTTGTTCTAAGAGTCTAGAGTGGAGGTTGCCAGAGAGTAACCAGCAGCAGGCCTCCTGAACAGGCCGGAACTGTGGAAAGCTGAATCACTATTCAGAACTAGCTCTTCATCAGGAACGAACCAGTCCTCTTCCTGACTTGCTGGGACCCACAGTCATCTTTTCTCCTGTGCACAAACTTTGCTAGTTAAAGCCAACAGTGAGCATCAGCAGCGCACCGTCGCAAGCCGCACAGCACAGCCTGGCACCAAGCCAGAGAGCGCGGATTGGACAGCAACAGCCTGCAACTGTTTCTTTGTGCCCGCAGGAGATCTGAATCCCCAAAGATTGGATGAGTATTCAACTTCAATGCATTACAGCTCGAGAATTCAATTGTTATCCCAACCAGTTGATATCAATTTAATTCCTAAGAGTTATGTACTTGTTTGAGTATCTAATGTAGAAGTTGTAACCAAGTTCACTTTACGAAACGGTCTTAATGAATGATATACTGAACGTATGTCCTCTTGATATGTGTAACACTTTGTAACTGATTGAATATATATCTTTTGTATTCTGATAACCCTCTCGATAAGATCTGTTAGGTTTATATGCATATTTTATGTATTAATAAATGTATCCTCGTGTATTAGTACCTGTGTGTGCGCGTTGTTTGAGTTATGTCGCATGGTTGGATTCTAAAGCCATCAAAAGAATCAACTTTGTGATTTACTGCTACAATTAATAATTGTCTCAGTAAATGCCCAAACCCTACAGAACTGGTGCCTTCAGAGAGCCACTTTTCTTACATATTTGGCGTCCCTGAACCGGTTTTCTCTACACGTTGCAGTATGCTCCTATTCTTTTTATGCTCAGGCACTAAGTAAAAGGAGATGCTTCATATTGCTTGACTAATTTTAAAAACTAAGTTATAAATGCAGACGCTCCCTCGGTGCGCTGCTCTGGTGCGCCGGCTCTTACACAGTGCCTGTCTGCCGTAAGAGTTACAATATACATACCCAACACTGCTTGTACCCATCTGTCATGCAAATAAAACACCTTGAATTGAATTGAATTGAGGGGAGAGGGATGGAATACTAAAGCCAATACTGGCGACGTGCTAATGCGTTGGTTTAACAGTCCGGGTGTGGCAGGCTTCCAATGTCAACTCGACTCGATTGGAAGACAATGAACGTATTTTAGCCCTAAATGAATTAATAGCAAACATGGTTTACATAAAATACATTTTTCCAAGAAAGTTTATAATAATATGATCTATAGTTGAAATCTGAGCCTACTTTAAAAATAAAGGAAAAGCATTTTCAGAGAGCAATCACGCTGTGTTTATGTAGAAAAAGCGATTAGGTTTATGAGCAATCTAATTACCTATTCGCTTAAAACGCTATATAAAATAAAGTTTATTTAGAAATGAATGATCAGTGTTGCAGTTTAAATAATGGGAGTCAGGAAACTAACACACAGCGCCACCGGATTTAATAACGCAATAAAAACGCTATAAAATAATGTGACTAGGCACAGAAAAAGTTTACAGCACAGTACACTAATAAATGCTGACCATGACTTTAGAAGCATAAATTACCTTACACTCAATTTAAACACAAGCTGTCTTTCTGTATGAACCTCTAAGCTGGTTCAAACAGAAAATGTAGAAATGCTTTAGCCTGATTATGATTAAAAAACACATATAATTAAACACGCGTTTGCGATTTAAATCAGAACACAATTTAAATCAATATAAATGTTTATATTGTAATGCATACTGACCAGCCTCCATTTCTCTATAAAAATTTACTCTGTTGCACACACACACACAATAGAAGCAGGAACCGCTGTCAGAAGGGAAGAAGGTGACTATTCATTGTTATCAAAAATGACTTAGAATCGATCATGTTGCGATATTTTGAAATATAAAAGTCAATTGATGTCCATTATATCGCTATTCTATTTTTTCGAAGAAATGTTTGTTAAAAGAAAAGTCCAGCACCAGCTGGATTCGAACACACAACCTGTGCGTTGTTAGTCACGCACGTAGACCAGTAGGCTACAAGACAACTCGCGTGAACAGGGAGGCGAAACAGCCCTACACAGCCCTGTTGCAGTACACGAATAAATCATACCGTTATTAAATTCTTTAGATACGCGATTCCATATTATATTCCCTATTAATCAAATTCTAAAAGTATGCTTGTTGACTCCGGTATCACGTTAGTTAAAGACTTCGAAGCTTAAAATGTTTAGGGAGAAATGGAATACTGGTGTGTATTTTTTTCTTTAAAGTACCAAGACCAGCTATATACTGTATGTTTATGTTCCAAAATTAATATCGTTTATGACCTTCAGATGCGTTATGCTCCTCTTCTTTTTATGCTCAGCTACTAAAATTTCCCTTTAGTGGTAAAATTCCATATAAATATTCAAAACTAAGCGGATTGAAATGTGCACAGTAAAGACATTAAATGATTAAATCTTTTCACTACCAACCAATGCACCACGAGTGCCCCTGTCGGTCATTTTGGCCAGCCAATCACTTACCGCGGTGCCCTGCGGGTTGGTTACTGTACCGCGGGTTTTTACAGCTCATTTTGAATGGCTGCATCTGTACAGTATGCTGTTTGTCCATTTTTGAATGATAGATGATTGACATGTCTGATTTAATCATGGCATGTTTTACATACTGTATGTTAACTTAATATGTATATACTGTATGTTACATTGCAGCAATTTGCATTTGTGACAGTAATGTAGGTACAAATCAATTAGCATAGTTTGCGTTCAGGACATTTATCAAATCATTCAATTTTATTTTGCTAGGTCAACACTGGATACTCGAAAATAGCTATTTTTCAGTTTTAGTCAGGACAAAAACAAACAAAATAACTTTAAATCTCCTTTTCAGGAGCTGAAAAGAAAGAAAAAAACAAATCCTTTCTCTTGCCCAATTACCTTTGTTACTATGGGATGTCTCTTTGCTACTAAGATAAGCCTTTTTTCAATGTGTATTCCCTTATTTTACCAGGTAAAACAATTGAGAATAAATTCTCAATGTAAGATTATGTAAGATGTTACATTTACATTGTTTTTCCACAATGATTTATTCATCTGTTGTTCATGTAGTTACCGCTTTGTGATTATACTTGAAAAATTGCCTATAATGTAACTTGTGAATGGACATTTTTACACAAAGTGTAATTTGTCTGGAACAAGCTAACCAGTCAGAGCTGGTAGTCTTCAATCAAATGACTACTAAGTAACTAAATGAGTAAGACGAGCAGAATGCCCCCCTCTTTTTTGGAACCTCTTATTTTATTTAGATTAACATTTGGATAAACTTTCCATGGCTTTTTTCACAAAAGAGCATTAATATGAGGGATATTTTCAAATATACACTAATGTCAATTTCATTGTGTAATTAAATAATAGTGCAACACAAGACAACATTTGCTTTTGCATTATGAGTTGTTCATAATCAGGATTACTACTGTAATGTGGTGGTAAGTGATTTTATCTTCAATATGTGAAGATAGCCATAATTTACTGTATGTGTTCTCTATCATGCTCTATATAATTATATACAGACAGAGCCATTTTAAAGATGGGAATGATTTCATTTCCAATCACAGCAGGAGAAATCAGTGATAAAAGGGTTTGTATATTCCAGTGCTTTAACAATTAATTATGTGTATTAAGTAGTTCATTCATCCTGCATTTTATCAAGACAAGTTGACAGCTTAACTTTGAATCTTTGTTTACAAATTTTGATACACTTTTAGTTAAGCAAAAAATTCTTAAGAATATGTTAAGAACCAAGTGGCAAAGGTAAAGATGGTAAAGATTTTTAGAAAGCAGCCTAGCAACTGTACATTATTAATGCTTTGGCTTATTGTATGGGAAGTTAAATTACTGTTACTATATGTATTAATAATCATTTGCTGACTATTTTGTTCTGATTACCTTATCTCATGAAAAGGTGATCTGGGGGTGTTCCTTTCTTGTCAATGGTGTAAGCATGGGTTTTGTGCTTCATGGTTTCCCTCCTGTTTGACGCCTGCAATTAACCTTTTATCAACAGGTTGTTTGGGCTCTGTCACCCTGGGGTACATTTATTTTGTCCCTCCAACTCTTAATATCTATGCTTTGAAACATGTATATCTATCTTCAACTAGCATGACATCCGAGTTCACTCTCCACATGCTGAACTTAGTTTCGCTCTCTTTAGTAAGGTGCAGTTCAAGAGGCTTGGTTTTCTTGCTTTCTTATTAGGTTGTCTGTCTCGCTACCAGCTTGTACTTTGATCAATGGGATTTATACTGGACAGGACTCAAATCCATTGCTGAAGAGTCCACCTAAGCTGACTTTGTCCAGCTTCCAACATGATCAACTAATACTAACTGATTAGTGATCATACTAATCAAGTACGGGAGGATTAGTAAAAAGTGGAAAAGCAGCACATGAAGGTTTTACATAAAAATGTGTCTGATTTCATTTACTATAGAGAAGTGTATGACTTTACATGCAGGTAGCAAAAACAAACTAAAGCAAAAAGATCAAACACTTTTTAGACATTTCCTTGGACAGTGTTTTCTCTTAGTCTTTATTTTAAACTGCCCCTGTATTATACTGTAACGTCCTTAATGTTTTCATCCATGGAAGTAAAATTAGCCACAGTATTACCATATGTTGATGCTGTACAGCACAGTTTGTAATTCACAATTAACAAAACACAATTTACTTGCAGAGATGAGTCGTTCCCTACTGAAATTTCTTGTTATATGTTTTTGTATAGAGGAATACATCTATGCCTACACCCTAAGCCATAGACATTGGGATCATAGAAAAAATGTTCTGTTGGCTTTCATAAAATATAGATTTGACTTTAAAATATATTGTAAATAATTAACATTGACATGATTGATAAGGTCTCTTGATTTCAATTCAGGTTGCTGAACCATAATTGATACTCATTTTAATGTATATTTGTATTTTGGGAAACTATCCATCATTTATTCTAAATATTTGAGAGCACTGTAAATTGATTAGTGATGGTACCCTGACTATATATGCAACATATCCTCCACTTGGTTGCCAATCATCTGACCAATTGGGGATTATTTGGAAAACAAATACAGGACAATGAAGGATTAGCCTGAGGATTCTGCATTGAAAAGTAATTCATTTCTCCTCCACTTATATCTGAAATCAGAGATTCTAATGTTATTATTTTAATTGATATATAATCGTGCTCCACAGAAAATTCACTGTTTATAGAAAAAGATATTCACAATTAGGGCTGTACAGTGGCACTGTGTTTAGCATTGCTACCTCACCACCCTAGAGCCCTGGGTTCAATTCTGGACCATATGGGTTTTCTCCCGGTGCTCCAGTTTCTGCCCACAGTCCAAGAAATACAGAGATTAATTGGATTCTGGAAAAACTGGCCCAGGTGTAAGGTTGTGACTGTGTCGGTAATTGTGTGTCCTGCGATGGACTGATGTTCCACCCAAGCTGTATCCAGCCTTAAGTCTGTTGCCTGCCAAAATAGGTTCCAACTCCCCAGCGACTTAAATTGAAGTTGTTAGAAAACTGATAAATCTACATTTACCATTATGTAATATACTGTATTATGCACAATCAGTGTGTTCATTTACTATGATTGGAAAGAAGGGCTTTTTACTGAAATGCTGACTGCAAAGGCACTAATTCTTTAGGTATTAGACTACCATTGTACTTTTCTTTCAGGGTCAGACATATTTTGTACCATGACAAAACTACACATATTACAATGTGTATAGAAATATAATACTTTATCATTGATTTGGCAAATATTGCATTAAAGTTCAGTTTTCTGGTAATTACTTTACAATATTATCCCTATTCAATCATTTTCAGTTTATTTACAATTTTCAACCCATTCATTCATTTTCTAATCACTTTATCAAATAGATGGTCATGGAGGAGCTAGAGCCAATCCCAGCAAGCAATGGGCACATAGCACGATATACCCTGGATGGCACACCAGTCCCCACAGGGCTCACACAGACACATATATGCTTCAGCTAGCAGCAACCTTCTAGCCACAGGCGCAGATCCTTAGCAACAGTGCCACCGCTCCATCCTAAACCCTCTCCCAGTCTCCCACATTACTGTAACCCTTACTCCACTGGGCCACCTAAGACATCTGATTATCTATTGTTTATTTATCTTTTATGGAGTATATGCCTAGTCTGAATGTTTGGGGAGAAAATAAAATGTTAGAGCATAAAGTTTAAATTCAAGAAAACCTTTTGACCCAAACTGATGTTCTAGCTCATAGTTTCTTACAATATAACAATCATATGCAAAAGGCTCATTAAAGCCCCAAAACAAATAGCACCTGGAGTGTGACCTATAAACCCAATCCATAAATACACTCTTCTCAATGCAACAAATTGCCTCCCATAGTCCATGCAAAGACTGCTAGCTGGCACGATAGTTCACAATTTATATTGAACTTTATGCAAATAATTTGAGAAGAATCGCATTAGAAGGGCAGCACATATATGATATGTTAACCTAAGCCTTATTCCAGTCTTAATCTTTGTGAAAACACTCATCTCCTGGTCTAAGACAATCTACGCACATATGACACTTTACATTAAACAGTCCTATCAATCTTCTCTTTATGTAGACTGAAGATATCTTACCCTGTCTGTCTTTCCATCTGTCTGGACACTAGTGCGGCTGCGACTTTCATATTCCTCTTCTAAATCAGACAGGTCTTCTAGTTCTTCTGGGGTCTGTAAAAAAATGGATGTTTTGTTTTATAAAACAAAAGACCTTTTGCCATAGTTTTTATACTGAGATTGCTGTCGAGAAATGTGACATAAAAAACTGATTTATAACCAAATATAACCTTGGAATAACAAACAATGCGTCTTAATATTATGTCTTTCTTAAACTCTCCTTTTTATTTTTCTTAGTAATGCCATTGCATTCTAGCCAAAAATATCATGCCAGAGCAAAGAATTGAAAATCCTTATTTTTTTTATTTAACCAATGTTTTTTTTAATATGGTTGCTATAGCATTCAGTATGTACTTAGGCTGCAAATCACAGTGGTCATCTTCATGATTTGATTGAACAATTACTTAGACTTCTATAAATTATTTTAATTCTTCCGTATGTGGAAGTACTGTATAAAATACCTCCACCACAAGCAATATAGCAATACAAATCACTGTTTTCTAAGGAAATAAATTGTTCATTATCAAAAATACATTGATCCATCAATTTTCTAACTGCTTCATCCAATATAGGGTAGTAGGAGAGCCATAGCCTAATTGGCAAGGCAGGATACACTGGACCCATCAAAGGACAGACACACAAAGATAAACACAGACACACACACCAAGGTCAATTTTCCCTGAAGGCAATTTACTTTTCAGTATGTCTTTGGACTGTGGGAGGAACCAGCAAAACGGGGAGGAAACCAACAGAAACATGAGGTAGCAAACCTCAAGCAGACAGCACCCCAGGTCCAGAATTGAAGCCAGAGTCCCAGTGCTCCAAGGCAGTAATGCTAACCACTGCATGACCATGCAGCCCATTTTTCAGAAACATAAAAAGCGAAACTTAAACTTTCCATAAAGAAACATTTATTCTGATGCTATTTTCAGTGATGACAGCTATAGCATTAAATCACTTAATGTAGATTCATTGTGATTACATATACAGTACTGTATATTAGCTGTAATGCATATGGTAAATTAGAGAGTTCGCAACTGTTCTCAAGGTCCTAAATTTAAATGGGCTTAAACAAATTTCAATTCAATTTAGATTCTCCTCCATTTCATCAGACAGCTAAAGTACTTTATATTAAAACATCTCCACAAGGAAGGAAAGCCGTAATTAGAGGCTTCTATTTATTGGACTTACAGTAGATGTTAATGCTGCAGTTTTTGAACCCTGTGTCCTTGTATAATGGTTCTCTTTACCTGCACAAGCAAGTTATGCATTAACCTGTGGATTTAGAGTCAAGCCATTCACTTCACTTTCTTCTCACCACTGTTTGGCCTTATATTGTCTCGAGGGAAGAATTTTCATCACTTTGTGATATGACAGCTTCTGTCTGTAATGTGGTTTGGGATTTCAATAAGCAAAAGTAAAGGGGCACCTGTAGTGGCATTCTAAACTGTTTCCCTCATTTCCTTGATTTGTTTACATCTCATTTATCATGAAGGTTGGAGAGGACAGAAAAATGCTTTCCTGCTAATGCACATCATTTTTTATAGGGTTGCCACAATAGTTTTTTTCTCTTGATTTGTCCCAACAAAAATATTTGCTAGAGAGCATATCAACTACTTTTCTTTCTTTGTTCACGGATGAATGATTTTAAATTAATGTACATCTTTAGAGAAATTTGTGACACACTGCTTTGTGTTGTAAATGTTTCCCTTTTGTGATATTTTTCTTGATGCAATACTTGTTTCAGCCAATGCAATTATTCTTTGTCTTTGTAACTACCATATCTACCATTATCTTAGGGACTAGAGAAACAAAGAGATAACCTTTCAGAACTATACCAGAAATGTTTCAATCAAAACAAGATCAGTAACATGACAGACATCGTTTTAGATTTACATTGTGCAGTTTGCTATCATTATATTTCACACATTCACCACTATAAAATGATTTCAAACAAAGACAAATGACTTTTATTTATCTAGAATTTTTATGTCAGTCTGAGTTAACTCTCCCAAGATTACAAATCCCTGCTACAAGACATTAAAAGATGAGCTATAGTAAATCATACTCCATCATGCTTTAAATCAGCACAATATGGACCTGAATATACCATTCAGTACCTGAGTTTGAAGCAACATTCGTTTTGTTATTTTACATGGATTGAAACCAATACAGACTCATCACAAATAATCATTAACTGGACAAAATGGAAACCACCACACATTGTTTTAGCTTTTAAATAACTAAAACATACAAGGAATTCTGTGCCCTTAATATACAATAGAATGTTTAAAAGAAAATCTATAAAAAATAAAAGCTCTCCCACCATTACAAATACAGTAACTTGTGAACATATCTTTAAAAATCATTTGGCCATGTACGATATCAACAATCTGCACTTGTACTATAGTAAACAGGATCCTAGAAGAAGTAAATAAGAACAAATAAAATGTATTTTGAAGGGCTATAAGATTTTTTTTTCTAGAGGTGTTTTCACTTTCTTTAAAATTTTCATCATCGCGGAATCATGGGTCCTACTTAAAAAATGTTTAAAAAAGATCAGAAAATAAATCAGAAGGTCATGAATATAAGCATATCTGCATTAACAAAACAGGATAAAATTAAAGTGTACTGAACAAAATAATGTTAACATACTTGAAGTGTTTCTTTTTCAGTCAGCATAGAATAAACCTTTACTTGTCACTTTAAAATGTGTTTTCTGTTCATTGCTTTGATACCCAACCGATTTACCCTTGTCTGTGATCCATCTTTGAAAGGCAGTGTTGGTCACATGGGTTTGAGTCAATTGAGTGGAGGTTCCACTCTTTCTGGGGTTAGATTAGATCAACCCTAGCTGTGTTGATACTCTATCTCTTTCTATCTAGAAGGATAGAAGTAGTTCACAATACACTTGTGCCACTTACACCAATAACTGTGAGGTAATACAATTATCAATGAAAACATCCAAGTTTACAACTAGCGTCCCATCAAGGGTTTATCCTGTCTGGAGCCAAATGCTTGCCTTGATAGGCCCCTGCTTCCCCATGACCCTGAATTGGATGAAGAGGTTAGAAAATGGATAGCTGGAACACCCAAGACAACGGACGAAATAAGCTATACAGAAGCACATAAAACACATACTGTAAAAATAAACACTATGAAAATTACCATTAATTTAGACTTTGTCTAAATTAGTCAAGGACCAATTTATTGTTTTGATCTTATAAATTCTTATTTTGTCTCTATAACATTTTAACTTTAGATTTAAATGAGCTGTTACTCAGAACTATGAGTCCTGCTTCAGTACCAAGGCAGCTGTAACACTGTAATACTGCCTGTATTCTAACGAGCTAACCTAATTTTCCAACTTATGAGAAAACCACATACAGTAGCAAGATCCCAAGGTACAGTAGTTGAACTCCTCCTCAAGCAATCCACCTTTTCCTTGGGAAGACCCATGACCTCAGGTGAGGTGAGAAAGGAAGCACCATCATATAGTATGTAAACATCAGAGATTCCACCCTTAACATCCATACCATCGAAAATTAAATTAAAAGGAGTGAATACACAAAAGAGCTGTTAAAAGGTAGTTGTGATTGCAGTGATTTGCACGATCAAGTGGCTAGATAGACACAAGAGGTCCAAATGATCAATGCTTTGATTAGGTGACCTTGTTTTGTAAAAAGTCAACTTGCATCTCTGTAAAAATGTATTTTGTATCTGGGGTGTATATATATTATACTATATAGTATATGTTAATTCCCCAGATGGCAATTCAATATTATAGAGGATTAAAATTGTAACATATAACCCTTCCTCTAATGACTTTGGATTCAGAATAATATATAATCAAAAGGAAAATCAATAATGCATGAAAAGGAGAAGCCATTGCCAATGAATTACAGTAGTGTTGCAGACATTTTATTAGCTGTGGTTCAATATATATGCATCTTAAATGCTTTCCCTTCTTGTCTGAAGTCTGAAATCCTTCCATGCTAGCAAAATGCATTTGTTCGCCTGCACAGAGCAGATGGTTGATGCATGTTCCTGTGTCCCATAGAGTACATAATTAGTTTACTTTTCGGTCATTTGGGATTTATCATGTCAGACATTACTACTGAACCGTGATAAACATTTGTGTCAGCTGTGTTACAAACCTTCGGTTTAGCTTTATTTCAGCCATGCAGGTCTTCCTTCACCTTTCAGAGACGTAAATTCCCCTGACAAGGACAGTTCCCTACTTGCATTATTTCAATTGAAAACCAAGTACTTCTAACACGCAAGGAGGGAAAAGGTAAAACAGCTTGAGGGCCGAAGTTCAGCACAGTTTGAAATAAATGATTTCACAGAACTGTCCCTTATTGACAGTTTGTGAGATTTACTCACATACTGTAAAATGTACCATTGTGTACTCTTTTCCAAAGATGTCAGTTATATAAACATAAATAACAACACAGACAAAAAAGCTACATGCAAAAAATCTCTAAATGACACATTGTGATATTTTCACTTAAACAGGATTGTGTTGTTAAAGGTAGGTTTAAGTCTTTAATGTGGATCATTGTATGATGTCTCATTTTTGTGAGAGGATTTTACTGCCGGAGCTGTCTTGTTTATTGTTAAGCCACTGACTGTTCCACGTTCCCCTTTTGAGGATTATCTAGATTTGTTTCACTATGAACACTGAAGAATCTGAAACTTAGTCATTCTTTTAAATCAGTAAATGTTGCTTAATTTTATTTAAGTAATGAAGAGAATATTTCTTTGTAGTGTTAACAGAAAAACAAGCATGATTTTAAACAAAGATGTTTCTGTAATGATCACTAAAAAAAATATTCATTAATCTACATTATGAAGAAAGCAGTGAAAGTGAAAATTAACAGAATGTTTCAAATACATAGGGTAAGGTAGAATGTTTAAATATTAAGAGCCCCATTTTGCTTTGGTGCTTAAAAAATGGTGCTTAATTCAGAAAGAACGCAGCCAAAGGTGATACCTGAGATTCATGTAGATTTACATTTTCGAAACTATTTGCCTCATGATTGATACAGCAGCATATTATGAATTACAAGGACACTGATTAGTCATTTATTAAACAATAAAATACACATACATTTAAAAAGAAAATATTTTAAAGAACGTGACTGAAACTTTATAAAGATGAAGCAGAAAATGTAGGTCTAATGCTAAATATCTGATTCATTCATTACAATTATTCAATTATATTATTTAGAAACACATGGATAAACAATATTATGTTATTTCTATCCATTTTTATGCAACAATACAAGCTATTCCTAAGTCAAAGGCTATTCTATAATTATGTGACTATTCTGAAAATAAGTATTGTCAATTCTTAAGGGATTAGGATAGGGTATTTATCCAAGAGTCATTTAATTTCTCAAGACAACAGTGCCTTTTCTGTCCCTGCACATGCCAGGCTTGGCACACTGCTTTTAGAGTATATTCATGCAGAGGTAGTGAGAGTAGCAGAGAAGTGCCATGGCCCTCACCATCTCCAGAGAGCAGGAGTAATTTGTGAACATTTTAAATCTAGCCTTGTTGAACTCTTGAAGAGTGTAGAAAGGCTCACAGAACCAGATTTAAGAAACAAAAACAAAACTTGAATCTACTCTCAGTAATACAGTATGTTATGTAGTGGTGCCACCCTGTGTATTAAAGCCCCCTTCTGACACTCAGTATATGGCATCAGAATGGAAAGAAATAACCAACAAATCAAAAACCTATTTAGTTTTTCCCATTATCCGTTAAAAGGTGTCTAGATAAGTGTACATGTCAATGTCCCTCATGGAAAAAGTGATAACAGCTTTGTTGCAATGGAACATGGAATTGCTTGCTGCCTTCTTAACTAGAGAAAACGGAAGAGGAATAGTTCAGGAGAGGTGATGCGTATCATTGGGAGTAAACAGCATGTTAAGGGACAAGAATGCTGAACTATTTATGTCTGTTATGGAAGAAGACAGCAGTACGATTCAAGTAAACCTTAAGATTTAAACTTGAATATACTGTACACAAAATTAAAAAAATACAATAATATGTAAAGAAATAATAAATATAACAAATACTTAAAGCATGTTTAACCAAAGTTGCATTGTAAATTGAGCTCACACAACAGATGTTTTTTAAAACATTTTAATTAATTTGGAAACACTGCTTTCATTGTTTTTTTTTATCGTAGAAGTACTTCGACGTCACTTTATTCATGTTATTTTGGGGTCAGAATCTTTTAATTAACATACACCAGCTTTTTGAGGAGTCAGAAAGGACTGAATAAAAAAAAAATGAAAATAATGTAATTTACCCGTATCATCAGAACCGAGCACCTGATATCATGGATTGAGTCATAAACCTTTTTGGAGACATCAACAAAGAGGTTGTCGTCAAACTGATGCATTCGTCCTGTGTTCAGAGCGTCCATGGCTTTGCTGACTTGAGTAACAAATTCTGGAATAGCTGAAAAGAAAGAAATGTGATAAATTATATACTTTTCAAAGACAATGAGGGCTTCTAAATGTTTTTACAAGTACCATAACACTAGCATATGCTTGCTTCACATTTGCTTAAAATACGTTGTTTTCATCATTAGGTAGTTTGTCTCCACAACTGGAATCATATGTTTTAGTGCTCAAGAATACAATGACTTGTAGGAATATGTATTTATTATACTGCAATCAGAAGAGGAATATTTCCTGCTGTCTGATCTGATTATTTTATCTTTATTAGAAACTCTACAGTGTTGCTACTGGATGCTATATACAGTAAGTAGAAGAAAGTAATTTCTTCTGTACCATTGAGTCTGTCCCTTTAATACTGTGGCACATACAGCACAGCTGTGAAAGTAATCCTATAAAATGTATTATAAAGGTTCACCTCCGTTCCTTGCGAATGCTACAATATACTCTATTATTATTGCCAATGTCATCATGATTGTCAAGACGATCGAATAATACAATATTAATTATATAATGTTACATCTACTGTAGTTATTTGCTAATTCATCTGAATAAGGTTTTCCTACAGTATTTCAATAGCCTAATTAATGGCTAGGTTTAGTAATGCTGTGTTCAACTGAGATTTTTGAGATGGTTATTTTTAAAGCAAGCATACAATAAGATTTGACCGGTAGAATACAATGCTACTAAATAAAATAGATATTTCAGAAATGGCAAATTTTCAGAAATTACAAAAAAATATTCAGAATTTCAGAAATGACAAATTTTCATAACCTTCTTGATTGACAACTATACTGTATGAATCAAAACAGGTAAGGAATTAGCTGTGGTAATGCTTTTTACATTTCTTGGGTGAAACTGAATTTGGCATTAAAGCCTTGAGCAAGAGTCTGAGGTGAACGACTGTATTGAGTGGATGTTAATATATTTTCTATATTTGCATAGGTTTTTTAGTTGGTCAAAAGGGTGGAAAATGTGATACTGTACATTTCAATATGTGTAGAATTGAAACAATCGGAAAAGTCTTTATATATAACATGGCATTATGCAGACATTAAAAATAACCAGCAGATCAGTATGTGTTTTCTTGGCCGTGCCATTTAGTGCCTTCAGCATATTCAATAAGCCAAATCATTAATGCCTTGAAATGAAATATTAAGTTAAGCACTACACAATGCATGCCACTGAATATATGATTAAAGTAATAAAATAGAGGTAAACTTATTTTATTCTTCTTGTTACATTCTTTTATGTCCTTGAATTCCATGAAGATCAACAGATGAAGGATTGATAGTTTGTATAGCTTAATGTTAACTGGACTGTGCACAATCTGACTTTCCGCTCCTATGTTACACAGGGGGAAAAGAGTGAAGGTCAAAAACAAAAGTACTACAGTCAGCAGATGGATGCCTACTTTTGCTTTGATAATCAGAATTAAATTGTGTGTAAATACATTTCAGCTTTTTTTTACCTGATACAAAACAATTAATCTAGACAGTTTTTTTTTTAAATAATGCAGCTTTTCTTATTTCATATGATAGAAAGTATATTTAACTAAGCTCAGGTTATCCATTCTTACAGTATTAAAAACAAATAATCACCTAGGACTCCACTTCCAAAGGCTATCCATTAAAGAGAATTAATCCAGTGATAGCTGGGCTGGTACACAACAAACAAATTTCTGCATTGCAGAAAGTGATAGCCAGTTCTAATTCCTAGAATATTTCTCTTTATTTGCAATGTACAAACTTATTAATTTACTGAAAATGTGAGTCTTCTATTATAACAAAACAGAAGTTTAGGTATCCTTTCTAAAAAAGAAAACCGAATAAGCAAGGGAAATGTATGAGGTTTAATTAAAATACTGCATAATGTAATCTCCTTTGATAAAATTTACTAATGCTGTCCCAAACCATCCAAAGTTTACTAAATCATATTCAAAATTCAGAAATTATGTCATACAGTGTAAATGACCTGCCAAAAAGGTAGTGACATTTTGCATACTCCTGCTTCTTCTTTTTAGTGACAATATGCAGAAATCTCCCCAGGAAGGGTGATAGTCACTGCCATCACTGAGCTCTGTATTCTAACATTTTCGTGTTATTGAAGGTTTTTATTCAAATCTACAAGACTTCAGAGAGATAAGATAGACTCAAGCAGCCTGTGATGCAAGTAATTTGCTTATCTCCAAAAAACTTTTATTTGGTGTCACATGAAATATAACAAGGATTGATAAGCTGCGTAGTTTACAATGTGCCAGTAACATAAACCTCAGTCTTTGTTTTTAAACTGGACTTTCTTTCATTTTTCTTCTATGTCTTTTTTCCTTGTCTATGCAGAGAATTTGGGATCTTTTTTCTGGATTAATCTTGAAAATCATTCTTTGTATGCTAAGCATCAAAAGAAACCATCTATGCATGTATGTTTCTAGGGAAAAAAAGAGCTTTACATGTATCAATTTAAATATTTTTAATTTAAATTCTTCAAATACTTGTTTACAAGCTATGAAGAAAATGGCATGAAAAATCAGGTTGTAAATCAAGAGCCGGCCATTTACAGTATGTTAAAGACAGATCATCCAAAACAGAATTGAGTCCTTCAAGTTTGTTGAGGGGAAATGGCTAAGTACTTAGTCTTTTTCATCTGGTCAAATCCATCTTATAAAAATATTTAAAATAAGTGTATTTTTCATTTGGAAAAAAGGAGAAAATATCTTTTATACATTTTTTGGTTTTACGTTCGCTTGTTGCATGCCAACATTTTCATAAATTTTCTATAAGGTTGTCAAGCTTGTACTAAGCAGAGGCACTGAAAAAATTACACTTAAATAAATAATTTAAGTAGGAAAAGTGTAAAATAGCCATAATTATAAAAGCCTGCTTAGGTTATAGTCATTAACTACTTGTGTTTTCTAATGAGAAGGAAACTGAAATTTTATTCGTCAGGAAATATGCATAGTACTTCTCTCATTCGTTTATAATTAATGAATCATTAGCAGTAGAATAATCTTAAATGCAAATGGCTAGTGAAAGACTTATGACACTGTTTTTTTATTCATGAAACCCACGTTTGCAGTAACTTATGTAACTTATTATAAGGAGGTGCATAGCTCAAGAATCCTGTTTAATGAAGCATACAAATGACACAATAGAAAAAGTGTGCTACAAAGTCTTATGAAAAAATAACTTGTTTAATTTATTTTGGGTTATTTTAGAACTTGGTTAAATTTACACAGGAAGTCATATCTAATGAATGAAATTATGGCTGTCATTGGTATTGTACACAGTAATAGATTTAGGCAAGTTGAAATAAAGTAAAAATATTTATTAATGAAACATATGTAAGAAAGGAGAGTGTAGATTATTGACCATTGCTTTCAGTCTATAGTGGATTTTATTTCCATTATCTAAGATATGTGTTGACATTCTTTGCTGTATTATCTGTATGCTTAATGCACATTTAATAATAACATGAAAGTGTTCCACTGATAGGAAGTATTGTATATTAGGTTGTGATAGGATTGAAGAGTATACAGTATGTAAATTCATTGGCAAGAGTAGTTGAAATAAATTGAAAGGAGCATATGACTGTTAAACTTTTTGTCACATATACAGAGTACCTCAGAAACAGTGCCAACCTGCAGTATAAACCAGAAATGTATGTAAGGTACAGTATATTGATAAGATAATGCCCATCAAGGATTAACATACAATAATAGCAATATATGCTTTCCAAGTGGTGTGCCACACTTCAAAAATCACTGAATAAAACCACAGCATATATGGCAATGTTCCCACTTTTCCAGTGCGTTACCTTATCTGACACTATGAACATTCTTAACATTATTTCCTATATTAGATACTTCATCAAACAATCACAATTCCAAAGAAAATCTCATAGCATGGTTAACAGAAAGCTGCAATAACTTTTTTTTCAAGACACAAAATGTGATATTGTTTTAATATCACTTACTATCGCCTGTGCTGGATATGTTGTTTTAACAATATTACTCTATTCTGTAAGTCAGGTCTTAAATAGCCCCTGCAAAAAGGTGGAGAAACAGATAAACCTAATACCTCTCATTTGAGAACTACATTACAGGATTATGCTTTCTGGTCCTTAGTCACAGAAATCAGCAGTAAATACTTATTGCAAAGGCCACATGTAAAGAAGGTAACACAATACTTGCTGTTCCCAAAATGACAACCCAGGGATCACAGAAATAGTGGGAGTCATGTTGTGTCTTTAAAAAGAATAGCATGAAGCCTTACCAGTAACAACTGCATGTATACACAGATATTAAAGGATAATATATTGAACACAATTTTTTACATTTCAAACATTGTTCCGTGTTCTAAATACTGTTTACTCTGCATACAAATTTAGACATTCTAGAAAATATTATTCAACACTGTAGGTAAAAAAAAGATTTTATTGACTTAAACAACAACCATCTCATGAAGACTCAATTGCCTATGAGCACAGTTCAGATTTAATTTTTGTCTAGCTGGGATGATTCAATAGTTTTAACTTCAAACTGTCAGGTGGCTGCAGAGTCTGAAAGGAAGCCAAAGTTTCACTTCAGCTGAGTGCTTTTGGTATCTATTTTAATGCTGATACTTGTGCCTTCAGGCCACAAGAAGAAATATTCAGAGCATTATAGATATAAACAGCAGGTCCTTTCTATGCTCCAGTTGGCTGACTAGGCAAGTACAAAAATGCAGACCACATTAGTAAATTTGTCGTAGGCCACAAAATTGGACTCCTGTGCTAAAGGGCATGTATTTTTACAATAAGGACAGATAAATTAAAATACCCATCATTCTCTAATATCTAAAGATAACATCTTATGAATAGTAATACACTCACAGACATTGAAAGCTAAATATGGAAATCAGTTTCTAATGAGCCTGTTCTGATTACCACTACAACCTTGGAGAGTGTCAGGATGCATTGGGCTAAACTATTTGAGAAACGCTTGCCACACAATGGAGGTCATTCTGAAGACTGATTTAAACATTCTATAAAATCCTCTGATGCAGTTTCATTTTATGCTATGTTCAGGCACATTTAGACTTAGCATGATAATCTGTGGATCATTCAATATCAACAGTATCACTGTTTAATTTTGTGACAATGCTGTGCTCCTTATCAACCTTCCTGTATTTAAATAATTGCAGTAAGTCCATATTCTTACTACCTTGACACCTTGGATGAATCTAGTTGTTTGAAATATACATATCTTAAACAAGCTTGACTCTTGACTCTTCTTGAGTTTTACCACAGTGACCTTCACACCAGAACTGAAGGGATGAGAACTGTTTATACTTCCCTCCAAAATGTACACTAAACCATCCAACATTTTTCATATTACCAACATCAAAGTGCCTACAGATGTTAAAGATAGCATCATTTGAAGTCAAGGAGCTCTCACTGACAATACTGCAAACTTACAGGCACCCAGCAAACTCACAGAAGACCCTGTTGTGTAGCAAGTCAAGAACACTTGACCTGATTCATCTACATCCAACCATTGTGTTATGCAGCCACTTATTTTAACTGTATTTTAAAATCTTGGTAAACATCACATCAAAATATTAAGACTATAGAAGATCATTTGCTTTGCTAGACTGGCTTCAAGACTTTGCACATGAAACACTCCATTTCACACACAGATGTGAATCAGGGCTCAGATGGTGCCAGGCTTTATTTATAATTTGACATAACAAAAGATTATTACTACTTCTATATATAGTAATAAATAAATTCAGTACCCTTTATTTAGTGTTATAGTGTTTTTTTACTACAGTAGCTAAATCCTTTAGTGTTACTTGTCCTCCTATTAATAATATCCACAATAATAATCTGTTACGAACAGAATTCAATATATGATTTAATCTCTACATATAAAAACAATGTATACCAGCTATAAAATAGACCATATTGGATATATTACTATATAAGATATTTCTAAGGTTTAATCGTGGTTGACTTTGTTTGAATAGATTTAAAGCTTCAAAGCATGATTGGTATTGCATTCTTTAGAGCATGAACTGGTTCAAAAAGGATATCATTTAGATATCCTTTTAAAAGAACTCTATTGTTCCGTTACTAACCCATTGTCTAAAAAAAAAAACACTGTTGATCTGACAAATTTCCTGACTATTTAGTTGTATTTATTAGCTAACTTGGAACTAAAAATTCTTATTCATCCTTGTTTCAAAATCATGTCCATTCAGTCCTGTTTTCAATCAGCATCATGAGTGGAATGTCATAGTAAAAAAAATATGAAGGTGTTTCAAATTAAAATTGAAAAACATGTTTATTTTGATTTATTTTGAAGCAACCAAGCATCCTTGTTCTTTATGTAAAGCTCAAAGCCATATTCTTTAACTTAAAATAAATTAGTATGATGATGTAACATTTCAAGTTGGTAAGAGCCAAAAGGCATTTTGGTTATGACTGGCTGCTTACATGTCAGTCGCTGCTTGTTGTTAAAATGAATGATTCTAATGAGATCTGATAGCAAACTGTCAGGGACATAGGTACATGACATTATAACTGTTTTTCCTCTGTAATGCTTTTTATATATTTTCCTGTTAAATTGGTGTACACATAGCTTATATATATTATTATATATTATAATTAGAAGCCCAAAACGTCATGATGCTATCCAGATTACAAGAATGCAATCTGCAATCATGTTCTAAAATGTATTATTTATTATTTATATAAGATCTTTAATTGCTTACAAGGCTAGGTTATCAAATAGTAACATATCTTATAGTATACTATTTCTTCTGCTTGTTCTTGTATAACAGACAAATTCATCCTTATTATGTTTGAGAGCTAGTTGTAGGTGAATTGCCCTCTCTATAATGAGAAAATGTAAACACATAAGATGTGCAATTTGCCTATAATTTTTCTTGTGGAGAAAGAGGACCAAGGCTGTATATTTTAATGTGGCAGGGCTATGTATAATCCACGCACAGAAAATTGTAATCATAATCCTTTTGAATTTAAGTATGCAGGCTGATATTTGCTGCTGATTTTACTCACATTTTGGGGATTTTTTTTCTTATTCACCATTTGCTGGAAAATAATTTACCTAAATGATATAGATGCAACCATTCAAAATGCATGATAAAACCCCATACCGTGCAAAATTATCTGCAGAACAGTTTGGAATACTGCAGTACTGTACGTGATTGGCTGGCCAAAATGACTGACAGGTGGTACTTGTGGTGCACTGGTTGTTAGTGAAATGATTGCTTAATTTAATCTCTTCACTGTGCATGTTTAAATACGCTTAATACTGAATATTAATATTGAATTTTACAACTTAAGGGGAATTTGGTAGCTGAGCATAAAAATAAGAGGAGCATAACATCTCTGAATGTCATAAACAATATTAATTTAATATATGTAAATATATTATACAAACTATGTATTGCTGGTAATGGTAGTTTAAATAAAAAATACACAACAGTATTCCACTTTCTTCATAAAAATGTTATGCATCAAAGTCTTTCACTCGGTCACTTACTATGGTTATCATTCCGACTATATTAAGTTTATATACTTTATAAAAAGCTGTATCTTTTAACCTTTTCCATGAATACTTGCGTTCATTATCGCAGTAAAAAACCTCATACGTTTTAGAATCTGCTACTGTAAATAGTGAATACAATATGGAATCGCTTATCTAAAGAAATTAATAGTGGTATTAATTTAAGGATCTAAATATATGTATTTATATAGTTGGTAGTATTACTGTAATCCACTTTCTTTGTAAACATATTTTTAATTTAAGTCATTCACGAATGATTACTTTCAAAACATTTTTAAGCTGTTTGTCTCAGCTGTGTTTGAGCAGCCAGTTGTTTTGTCAATAGGGGTTCTTTCTAGGCAATCCAAGCTCAATACCCGCTTAGGGCACAAGTTTTTTAAAAAAACAAGACTTGTAATAGTAAATATGTACACTAAATTAATATTTAAAAAAAAATATATTATAACATATTAAATGTTAAGTGATATTAATAATGAAATAATGTGAATACTGTCAACAGTTGGAGAAAAAACTAATTCAACTGGTTTAACTCAATTCAATTCAAAACTATTCAGTGGGGCAATTTTACAGACGCCTTTACAACAAGCCTTAAAACTAAACTGTATATATTGTAATTAGAATCGAGAATACCAATAAAATGAAACTATAATAATGTGTCTGGTCATTATTAACAGTATTAATTTAATTATAGTAATTTCAAGCTTCTTGTATCTTTTTCAGAGTCATTTTTTCCTTCAGTTTTCATAACCTTCGGTTATTAAAATACCTATTTATGAGACATGATGTTTCAGATGTCAATAACATTGTGAACAAATGACACAGCACCTTCAAACCGCAGGCATTTTAAAGACCGTGATTTGTCTTTTTATTTAAACAATATCTAGTACTGCAATATCTGTTTGCATTTTTAGAAACCTTAGTTTGAATAAAGTGAATCCCAAGTGCAAGTGACTTCATAACGTGAGAAGGCATTATGCTATATTTTTTATGCATCAGTTGAAGCCTTCTGAAGTCTCTCAAAAACATAAAAATGTAGCATAATATTGTGTGGCACGATGGGCAACTGATTCTTTTAATTTTAAAGAAAATCAAAAATAAGAAACAATAACGTGCCTCCCTAAAACACACATTGCATGATTTTAAAACACATAAAAACACGTTTAGTTAAAAACACGAAATCCACTAAATCTTTGTGTAAGCTGTCAGTTTTTAATTAAACATTTTAAACACTTTATTTTGTAAACGCAACACGCATTTTTAATCAGTTTAATGTTTAACATGTAGTTATACAGTGAATAAAATATCAAATTAGTCTTAGAAAGGATAGCTGGAGAAACAGTGAACAACGCAAACTGAAACAATCATAAATATTTAGGCTGTTTACTTATTAGTATAATTAACACACTGACACTTAATGCAAAATTCTTTACAAAGCAGACAAATAACAAAAACAAAGAGGATGTAGTTGCATAAATTTCTGTGTGCATTTATGGGTTTAGAATAATAAAATGTCATATTGTGTTACACTATTATTGTGAGCTTAACACCTCTACACTCTTAGAAAACTGAATGTGGGCACTAAAACAAAGACTGTAAGAATGTCTCGAGCTACTGCCATATGAAACGTGAGTTTTAAAAGCACAATTTAAATGTAGGCAGTAATTGGGGTTAATAACACTTTTTTCCTACTTGTTTCATAAGCTAGTATGGATGTTACTGACTTCCTGTTGCTGTTTCTGCTTAGCTTGTTATTTGCTGTTTAAAGTAGTCCATCTTCTGGACAGAAGCCTCAAGGCTGGATGAGGGGAAATGAGGTACAGAAATATATCACATGCTTCAGTACACAATGCCTCAGCAATGAACTTCAGCACCATCCATCCATCCAGGTAAGCTTAAAAGCTTACTTAAATTATTTTTAATTTCACGACATATGACTGAATGTACAGTTGTCTAAAAAAGGTTCGAATACACAACAAATGCTTTGGTTTATGTGTTTTTAACACTTAAGTTTGGAATGTGTGAATTGGGTGCACAAATTCCTTTTAAGAGGTAGTACTATATTGAAGGTTTATACTCACTATACATATACAGTATATACTATATATATATATCACTGTAAGTTAAATGTTTAACAAAGTAATTTCCACCCATCTTTCCACCTATTCATTTTGAAAATTCCTTACACAGGTAGCATGTAACCATTATAGTTGACATTTCAAAATAAACTTTTCCCAACAGTGTTCACAGTTTTCATAGAAAATAAGCTGCTTGAAGAAAAACTTTTTGCAATGTAACACAATTGTCTAGTGTCATAATATTTAAATATTGGAAGAAGACAATGGCCAAACCATAGAAGTGTGAAAAGGCTTAACTGACGTAATACATTTAAGGCGTGTATGGTGAAGCTTTATTAATTGGTCTATATTGACTTTAGAAATATTTTTTTTCTAATTTCATTTTGTTTCTGAGTTAATATCACATGCTTTCAAGTATATTAGTTGCAGATTGAATATTAGGGCATAACAGTAAACAGCAAGGATTCCAATTTACATTTCATGAGCTAATTGCATTCAATCTCCTGTCAAGCCATATTAGGGAAATTGCCTGTATGAAAACAGAAACAGGGTTCTCTTTATAGATTCTCCCTGTTGGCACATGAGGCAAAGGTCGATATTGCAAATGTCCCGAAAATGGAAAGATTGCATTGCAGTATAGCAGGTATAATTAATTTAAAAAGCTCATTGCACACAGAGTTCTTTTTTTCTTCAGGATCATAATAGATTCTGTAGTCATTTTGAACAATACACATGGGATGCAGAATGTAAGATGGATGACTTGGTGTTCTTCAGATTGAAAATATCACAAATGAGGTCCCATGGCTCCTTCAAACTGAACCTTAAGCTCTCCCTATTTCTAGTAACATCTCATAATGCATATCTGCTGTTGCTTTTTCCTGGGTGCTTGCTTAAGTATGGTTGTATAATGGGGCAATCTGCAACACACACACAAGAACAGCTCTTCTCTGGAGTATACATAGTTCAATAAAAACATGTCAAGAGTGTAAAAACTGAGCGTATTTGTAAATACTACTCCTGGGAAGCCAAAGAGGGGAATAATTTTGAAGTATAGTATGAAACTTTCACAACATAAACTGTAGAACCACCCCGATTAGTGTGTTAATACAATGGTATTAGGCCTCTATACTTTTTCCTCAGTTACCCACATTCAAAGCATCCAAACATGAAACAGTGAAGTGATACTGCACAGAAAATGTCTGTGACCTCAACCAAGCACTAAAATGTTGTTTCCCATTTCTAAATTACCAATGCTCATATTCATTTTTCAATCACAAAAAGAGGTATTTCAGGAACTAGAGTGGTTAAGAATGAAAAAAATTTTTCCATGAAATTTTCCAGTAAAATCAAATTAAATAAGGACATAATACAGAATATGAATATGGTGGTGTATTTACCCATGTACTGTATGTCCCAATAAAAACCAAGAATTAAGGATGATAAATTCACATTTGTAGTCCTGAAAGGATCATTTGGTAATAATATCTGTCAAAAGTGCAATAGGTTGCTTACTTTAATGCTGTAGACTGCAGCATTTAAACGTTATGCGTTACTTTGTGGAGTGGTGTCATCTTTCGGAGGAATAAGTTGCTGTTTTGTGCTGGGGCAGCAGCATAATAGCAAGAGATGTATATAGACTCAATAAACTTGTCAAGAAGGCTGGCTCTGCTTTGGGGATGAGCCATGACCCCCTGGAGGTGGTGGCGGAGAGAAGATTGCTGACCAAGCTCACAGCCATCATGAACATCGCCTCTCATCCCCTTCATGGGACTTAGGCAGCGGAACACTTTTAGTAACAGACTACTCCAGCTACGGTGTTCCACCCAGCGGCTGTCAGGGTGTATAACACTGCCCTAGGCTAGGCCTGTTAGCCCTTCATCTGCTCATCTATGGACAGCATGTTGCACTATTGTACTTTTTGGACACTGCATTAATATACTATTTATACTGTGGTACCTTTAATCTGTATATACCTATGCACATTTTGCATATATTTTATTTACAGTGACTATGAGCATATTTTGCACACACCTAACTCTATATATTTAATTTTGTTAATTATTATTTTATTTTATTTTAATTTTTAGTCTGTTCTGATGTCTGTTTCTGCTTGTCTTGAGCTGGGCTGCTGTAATGCCTCAACTTCCCTTTGTGATCAATACAGTCTTATCTATCTAAGTTCTTCTGCTGATTTGATGCAGCTGTCTTCCATGCAGCTGCAGAACTTCTCCCATAGCTGATGAAATGAAGGGGGTATGCTAAGTGGGAAGCACAATTGGATACTTGTGGCAAAGTATATTATTGTATATTACCCCCCCCCCCTCCCCTCCCCATGACTTTGCACTAAGGGCTAATGGTTGACATTCTTCACTGTTGGTTTGTATTCTTCACTGTTGCATGAAAGAAAAGCTGAACACACACTTTGAATTAAATCTCTAGGTGCCGAGTTATTGACCAGAATTTTTACAGCAAATATGTAAAACAAAATGCCATTTTTATGTCCCTTGGTTATACAGTACCTTACCAATGCAATCTTTATGATACGAAAAGGAAAAAAAAAAGGTAATAAAAAAGATTTAAAGGTAATAAGAATGAGTTAGTAATAAATCACGCCACTTCACCTTTTCTGTGAAAGTGTCACATACACAATCAAGTATATCAGTGTAAGTGACGTGTATTGTAAGTGTAAATATCAAGAAGAAAATGTGAATTTTTAAAGCTAATTTTTGATGTTTATGCAAAAAGCATATATTGCTTCACAAGTTTCTTTTTATAGAATGTCTGACATATGACTTACTGTTGTACAGATGTCTACCACTACTTACATTCTTATACCAGTTTGAAGGGTGACAGTGATGCATGTCTTTTGGTATTTCAGTATAATTAAAGTTTGCCAAGTTGTTTTTTTGCTTACTACATTGTTTCAGCTTACCTTAAATGTCAGTAATTCCATGAACAGTATGCCCTGTCAAGATCAAATTAATATTTTCGTTGTTACCTAATTTTATGGAGAGAGTCTCTTTGACCTTTGAAGGCTCTCTCTGTCATCTTCTTTGCTACTTTATTTTAGAGAGGGATTTTACATAAAATGTACATGTAAATGTATTTATTGCATAAATTTATCACGAGATAATGCAGTAATTACATAAGTGATTTTATAGTATAACAAATAGCATGTAAAGCTGAATAAGAATTTGGTATCTGATGCATATTTTAATAATACAGTATGTAAATAGCTGTATGTCATAAATTGTCATTGCTTTTTCTTATTTGGTAAAACACTAAGTCACACTGCTATAACCATGGCTTTTCAAACATACTGTATGCCAATCAAAATGATTTTTCACAATCATGCCAGTCTTGCTCTTTGCCATAAGTAATATACCGAAGAGAAATGTTTTTTTTTTTAAATAAAGTTTAAAACAATAGTTTTGGAGAGGTATAAAACTCTCACTGACTTCACCCACTTCCTCCTACAGTACCTACTGTACACTATTTAGACATATCCAGTTTCCACTTGCACATTTCGTTTTCAAATTCTGTATTTGCTGTATTTCTAGAGACAGACCTTACTGTGCTATTCTTTTGAATTCACAGTTTCATAAAAAACAAGATTCAGTTTTGCTTGGCATGCATAGAACATTTGTGTTTTTCTCATATGGATTTTTAATGGTTGTCAGTATAACATGATATGGACAATAGATTCCTTCAGCACACCAAACACACCAAAGCAAATTGAAAAAAAAATAGAACCCAGTTCATCCATAGCCTGTGCACAGTAAAGTAATTTGTTATAATAAAGTTACATACAATTTCATTTGTTTTTCAGCAGCCATATCACCCTGCAACTCACAACTGGCAACCCACTGAAGCTCAGCAGGTGTGAGCCCAGTCAGTACCTGGATGGGAGACCTCCTGGAAAAAACTAGGGTTGCTGCTGGAAGAGGTGTTAGTGGGGCAAGCAGGGGGCAGTCACCCTGTGGTCTGTGTGGGTCCTAATGCCCCGGTATAGTGACGGGGACATTATACTGTAAAAAAAAAGTGCCATCCTTTGGATGAGACGTAAAACCAAGGTCCTGACTATGTGGTCATCAAAAGTCCCAGGGCGTTTCTTGAAAGAGTAGGGGTGTAACCCCGGTGTCCTGGCCAAATTTCCCATTGGCCCTTATCAGTCATGGCCTCCTAATAATCCCCATCAATGAATTGGCTTCATTACTCTGTTCTCCTCCCCACTAATAGGTTATGTATGGTGAGCTTTCTGGTGCACTATGGCTGCCATTGCATCATCCAGGTGGATGCTACACATTGGTGGAGGGGAGTCCCCATTACCTGTAAAGTGCTTTGAGTGGAGTGTCCAGAAAAATGCTATATAAGTCTAAGCAATTATTATTATTATTTACAGAGGTATTACTGTACAATACCTGCCTTCAGGTAGTCTGTCAGCAAATTATAGTGACTAAAGAGCTCAAGGGAACTTTAATTGTATTATTCATCCTAATTATCAGATAATATATGTAAACCACTGTCAAACGAAGGCTGTATTTCATTTGACGCTGCAACATTAAGTTCAATGAGAATAAGATCTCGGCATTTGGAACTGGAGCTCAGTGGAACAGTTTAATGTACCAAACAACATTCATCACAGGATGGTATAATAACTGGCTCAGATACTTGTTTCAGCAAAAATATTTTTAGCTGTTTGCTCTTTCCTCGTTGAAGGTAACATACAGTATTGTACTTTGAAAGTCTTTCCTAATTAGCAATTGTTTGTGTATTCAATCTTACAGATTAAATTGATATCTCCTAGCCCTGCCCTTTCCTTGCAAAATCTTGAATTTAGCATTATGAAATTGAATTTGATTTTCTTACAGGATACAAATGTACAGTATATATACTGTACGGTATATGGTTGTGATGTTTAGACAGTGCTGGAAATTAATGATTTGTTTTTGAATGTTGAACATGTACAGTACAGTAATTAAACAAATGAATATGGATATGTTGCGCTGATACTCATCATCTTGTCAGACCAAGCTGGGAACATATTTTGCACATCACAGACACAGCTTCCCCAAACAAGCTCAGTGTGCTGCTGATTTCTTATCATACTGTACAGTAGGTAGTTCTACTACTCATGCTTAAAATTTCATAGTTCTAAAAACATTGTGATTGTATTTGGACGAGGGGCTATTTACCATCATGAACATTGGTTTCACTGCTATGCTGATGAAACTCAGATCCGTTTTGCAGACTAAATCATACCCTTGTGTCTGTCTTATATTAACACATGGATGTAAGCTATACTTAAGCTATACTGTGATTTTGCAAAGTTGTACTGTCAATTGTACTGAAATCAAACCTGTGAGAGAAGTTACTTTTAACCCCCGACTTTCATTTCAAGTGCATGTTAGGAACATCAGAAGAACTCTTTGACATCTGCATAACTTTACTCAAATAAGATCATGCCTAACTGATGTTAAAATGATGCATGCCTTTATTTCATCAAGATGTGAATATGTTTTAAGTAAGGTATTAAACTATCATTAAAAAAGTGGCCTATCAAACAGTAAACTGTTCCTGTTTTAAAACTAGCCAATCAATTCCAAACTTCACAGGCAATTACAGTATCTAGTGCTATTGTAGGCTATGAAAACGCAAAAGAATGGCAAAATACATGTAAAATTAAAGGGGTAAAAAAATACATTCCTGCTTTTCCAACTAGCTGAATGTTCAGCTAGCAGAATTCTCTCAAGTTGTTTGGAAAATGTACCGTTAATAAACAGTTATTTGTGGTTTACAAACAACTTACCCACCTGAATAAAAATGAAGCAAAGAGGGAAAAAAAAGAAAGTACTGAAAGGCTAGCATTTTAATAAATTAACATAAACATCGTAAAAGGAATGAAAACACAACACTTACTGAATTTCTGGCTTTTAAAATGGCACTACTGATGTCTTTAAAATACAGGGTTCATTCCATAATAAGAACAGTATAGTAGCAGACCTCAGAGAAATTATATATTATTAATATAAAAATTACAGCAGCTTTATACAGTAAACTATCAATGTCCATGCAAGGAAAATGTTAACAGATTTAGTGATCTACTGTAACTGTGCATATCTGACTTGTAGAGTGTTCTGTTCTTATCCTCAGACTACAGTATGTACAGTAACACAAGCGATTTCATACAGTATAGCTTAAAATAAAAATAAATTTTGAAAACTACAAAGCAAAGTGCCTATGCCTTCTGCAAGTTTGAACAACATTTTCAGTTATTTTCCTTCATATTTTTAAGCTGAGTAGCTATCCAGTTCATTCTCTTCTGCACAGCAAAGCCTCATTTGATTCCTTTTACACCAGCTCCCACACACTGCACAGTTACAGCAGATATTTTTGTGGGCAATTTTATACACTCTGTAGGAACATTACAGAACAATAAAAATACTCACAAAAAAGAAGAACACTCTAAATGGTTTTAGGTACCAATATACATTTAACAAAATCAAGTCTGCATGAGTAGTGTACTGGTTATGTGAACCAATGTGTGCCTTATTTATTTCTAACAAATGGATTTAATGTGTGTGGAGGAAAGCAACAGCTAGAGCATGATGAATAAATTGCTTGCCTGTTATATCCAAGGTAGAATCCACAACTAGTTGCTGTGTTCCTGCTAAATTCTTGTTGCAGAAGAGGTCAGTAACCTGGTTGCAAGCCCACTCGAGTTGACCTCAATGTGCTAAACCAGATGACAATATTCAATCACAACACAACACTCAAAACCAACTCACAACCAGGGAAGTCTCCTTGGCCCATGCTAAAAATAAGTAATCCTGAAACATGACACATTGCAATGTTGTTATTCTTGTATTTACTTTTGGCAATATGTTAAATGCATTTTTAACTCCAGTCTAAGTTTCCTCAAAAACAGAATAAGTGTTTGCTTAATGTTTAACTTCTCCACGAAAAAAAAAAAAAAAACTTTTAAAACACGTTGTGAATAATTCACACAGTGTTGAAACAATGTTCTCAACTAAGTATGAAAGAGGAAAACACACCAATAAATTCCTTATAATTTTATATTGATTCATTACCATACATACACTTAGGGTAATATATATTTTATAGTGTTCTGCTACTATAAAATACATCAGGCAGTAACAAAGGATGTAAAGTACAGTAACTATATGCTTTTAAAACTAAGTGAAGGATTACAAAATGTTGTGTGCAATGGGGACAGAATGCAACTATTTGTTTTGGAAAATGTCGACATAGCCACACGAGCTATTAATAGAACCATGAATGAAAGAAATGTAAAAGAAAGAACAGTACTGGATGGGTATTTTCCCATAGTGTTCTGTTTATGATTTTTGTATGTGAAATACCACGAGACTGTCTAACATTTAAGTTAATGCATTGACTGGAATCAATCCAAGAGTTGTAGAAACAAAAGCCAAAATTTCAGGCTTTTTACAGACTGTTACAAAAGTGTGCATGCTTTGGGACAAAGGAAACCTAAACAAAATGTCTGACATCAAACAATGTTGTCATTAAAACGCCTGAGTAGAGAATGAATTACTGTAGTTCTAATCTCAAAATGCTAAAACATTGAAAATATTGATTTTTTTCTGCTTATTTTCTTGTCTTACAGGTTATAGCATTCTTTAAACAAACACACTACTGTATCTGAGTGCATACAACATTGGTTCTGTCAATCTGAATTGATTACAGTGGCCCTTGAGAGAACCAACTATTTAGATAATAGGAAATGTCATTTGTAACACATAAATGGATTAAAATATATAACATCAATTCCCATACCAGCTATTAATAGAACCATTAATGTAAGGTGTTGCCAAGGAAGTGTGTAATGCACAATGAGAAAACCATTAAAGCTGTTCCTTAATTCCCTAACCAACACAATTGAATTGGATGTGGTTGCTTTCGAACAAAATTCTGCTAACAAACCATACTGAGACTTAAAAACATAAGGTCTGGACTTTACACTAATAAAGTGAAAGGTTATTTCTCTATTAGGACATAGCAACTGTTTCAGATTTGCAGAAAGTCTGACTATAAGTCCCTAGGAAGGAAAAGTAATAAGTGGATTTTAAAATCTTGAACATTAGTACATTTATTTGTAATATAATTCTTTAGTAATTCTTTTACAGTACAAGTGATAATACACCAAAAACAAAAAGAAATACCTTTACTCTACTATTGTAGAGAGAAATTCCCTTGAAATTGAACTCTGATTCACTTGAACTTTTTATGTCATTGGAGGATTCTAAGTCTTTTTCTGGGGAATCAACCTAACTAGGGGTCAAAGCATCCAAACAGAATTATCTAATTTCCTTTAAGCCTACAAATTAAACAGACTTTTTTACAGTGTCTGAAAAATGTATAACTGAAATACCCATCATGCATTGAGATCCAATTTACACTTTGGCAGAAAGATAAATCTAACTCATTAAACCTTTTTATCATAACTGATTGTGTGCAGATTCACTCAGTAACATCCTTGATTTTCATGTCTTAACCTAAAGAAATGTAAGTGTTAAAAAATGAACTGGTATGACATACAGTACCACAGAAACTAGTTTAAAATGGCATGCTACATAATGTAATAAGTAAATAAACACAATTAAAAAATAAAGACAGATTGTAGAAAAAAGACATTATATGTTACAGGTTTTCTGTCGATACAACTAATTCTAGACAAATGTTTCTCTAATGTGTTAATAACAGATGTTCAGCATACATTTAAATTAGGCTTAAAACTTGTGGAATCTCTTTTCAATTTCTTGACTGTTGAAACAACAGCAAATTTTACTGTATCTTGAAGGACAAGAAAATTTGTCTAAGAAAAAAGGCCAAATTGTCCATATCTCATGCTTTGACTTTTTTAAAACTGTATCATTTTCCCCGAAATGTTAAAGTGACTTTTCCTGAGGTCTATATACATTTTGTGTTGGAGACTTAACCATTAAATGTTCAAAACTGCTAATGTAATTAAAGTGAGTTCCTTATATATAGTTCTAGGAACATATGGGCACATATGAAAACATATCTCCATATACAGATGCAGCCATTCAAAATGGGTGAGGTATTTCGCGGCATACCGCGACACGCCCACCGGGGTATCACGCAGTTCACGTGTGTCACGTGACTAACTATCCAGCGTCGCCTTGTAAAACCGCCAGGGGGAGCTTAACCTCTCATGTACAGCATTTGAGCCTTTAATTTTGAACTGTGTATTACAGCATGTTAATCATCAGTCATTAAAATGGTGGTATATTTTATGAAAGCAAGATTGCTCAGTTAGACAAAAGTACACAACCTACCTTTATCAGAAATATTTATGCATCAAAGCCTTTACTGAAGATATTACTAATAGTATTAATAATGGATGACTTTGGACAAGCTGTATACTCAAAGTATAATTTCTTTAGCACATTTGTACAAGCACTTGGAATCTGTCCAAGCCATACTTTGTCAGGCATTTTGTTTTACTTCAACGGGCATAAAAACTTCCTTGCTTTTAACAGGGCATTTCATAATTTCTAACTACGAAAATGATTTAAAATGCGACACCTATAATTCAACTAGAGCTTAAAATATCACAAGGATCCTCAAGAGCACAGCAAAGAGTGTATTAAAAGACACTTGTATTTATCAACGCTTTCTTTTCCGTATACCAGATTTTATGGAACCACTTCAGAGGGGTGTCAGCCTGTCAGATTCCAGGAATCGGCACTTTAAAGGAAAAATACACACCAGTATTCCATTTCTCCCTAACGATTTTAAGCATCGAAGTATTTAACTAGCATGTGAAATAGCGTGTGAAAAAGTGGTAGTTTTAAGCTTTTCTGCTAATATAATATGGAATCGCGTATCAAAAGAATTTGTGTACTGCGACAGGGCTGTGTAGGGCTGTTTCGCCTGCCTGTTCATGCGAGCTGTCTTGTAGCCTACTGGTCTAGGTGTGTGACTACCAACTGGCAGGTTGTGTGTTTGAATCCAGCTGGTGCTGGACTTTTCATTTTTATTTATTTATTTTTTAATCGCGTAACATAAACATATTTCCGTATGCAAACTGTACTGTATACAGTATGTATATGTATATTTAATGTCTTAACTGTGCCCGTTTAAGTATTGAATATTCATATCTAATTTTACCACTGAAGGGAAATCTTAGTAGCTGAGCATAAAAAAATAGAAGCATACTGTAACGCGTGTGAAGGCAATAAACGATATTAATTTTGGAACTTAAACATACAGTATATGGCTGGTCTCGGTACTTTAAAGAAAAAAATACACACCAGTATTCCATTTCTCCCTAAACATTGTAAGCTTCGAAGTCTTTAACTAACGTGATACCGGAGTCAACAAGCATACTTTTAGAATTTGATTAAAAGGGAATATAATATGGTATCGCGTATCTCAAGAAATTAATAATGATATAATTATATTCATGTTGCAAAAGAACTGCAAGAACTGCAATAATGAACATGGTTTCATTATGACCAGAATCGGTCTTGAGATATTTTTAACTTGATTTACAGTATTTGAGAGGTATGTCTTAACACCGATACTACAGTGCTTAAGTACTAATCACGTATATGTTTCTAGGTTTATATTATGCATTTCATACGGTCAAATTACTTTTGAGCAACTAATAAGAAGCGCGAAACGGTATGCGTTTTAGTTTCGTTTTGTGCTGGGACCCGTGGATTGATTAGAGATATCAAGTACATACAAGTCATTTTTTAAATGATGTAGTTCATCTTGAAAAAATCGTCTTGAAAAAATGTTACGAGTTACACAGGTTCTGTTTCCATATTGCGGATTTTGGTTACGTAATATTATTTTCTAGATTTCACGTTGTGAATATATGATTTGGGCAAACAGAGCCGCAAAGAAGTACATTATTGGTTGTTGGGTTTTTTTTGCAGTTTTATCTGGAACAAGCGATGCTTAAACCTTTGTCTGATTCTTGTGAAACTATCCACACGACAGTTACAGTACCTAGGAGTTGACTTCAGTGATGTCACTGATGGGATGTTTCTAAAAATCCATCCTCTGTAAAACGTCTTCTCTAGTTGTCCTGCATATGTATTCGCTAATGAAGCTGTGTGTTCTGAGCCTGGATCTCTACATTTCTGTATGAACCAGCTTAGAGGGCTAAAGACAGCTTGTGTTTAAATTGAGTGTAAGGCAATTTATGCTTCTAAAGTCATGGTCAGCATTTATTTTTGAACTGTGCTGTAAACTTGTTCTGTGCTAAGTCACATTATTTTATAGCGTTTTTATAGCGTTATCAAATCCAGTGGCGCTGTGTGTTAGTTTACTGACTCCCATGTCACATGGTCTGTGATTGAAACCTGTAAAACCGGTTTAATTCGTCACAGCCAGCACTCTTCAGGTGTGAGGGTCTTCTGCTCAGAATGAAACGCTAAAATGTTTGTGTATATTCTAATGGTAGTGGGGGCAGGGTGTGTGGGAACAGGTTTGGTTGAAATTGCATTGGAGATCTATGTTCTTCACACCTGAAACATTTTCTCTGAAAGCATTTTCTTCGCAGTTTAACCGATCTTGTTACAGCATGTTACAGTTTACTATTATTACCCATATTAATTTTAAGTGCTTAATGTAAAATCTTGTAAAAATATATTTTCATTGTTCAAATATACGTCTGACTATCATATAATAAGTTAAATACAAAACTAAAGAAAAAATAGGGTTAAATATAATTCAAAATATTTTGCTAACAATGTTAACTGTTTATGAATAATAAAATGTAATAACTAAGGAGTAGGATGGCACAGTTGTTAGTATGTTTTTTGTTTTGTTTCTTTTTCATAAATACAACAGTAGTACCTGATGTCTCAGTGGCTTTCAAAATTAAATTATACATGCAAACCTGTGAACTAGAAAGATAACTAAGATATCCATCCATTATATTCCATAATATCCATGAAATATATGGCGCTGAAATATGTGTGACGCAGTGGTGGCCTGACACGGTGAGGTCCCCTGGCAGCTGTATGATGCAGTGGTGGCCTGGCACGGTGAGGTGCGCTTGCAGCTATGTGACGCAGTGGTGGCCTGGCACGGTGAGGTGCGCTGGCAGCTGTGTGATGCAGTGGTGGCCTGGCACGGTGAGGTGCGCTGACAGCTGTGTGGTGTGGCGCAGTTGTGGCATGGCACGGTGAAGTGCGCTGGCAGCTGTGTGGTGTGACGCAGTGGTGGCCTGGCACGGTGAAGTGCGCTGGCAGCTGTGTGGTGTGATGCAGTGGTGGCCTGGCACGGTGAAGTGCGCTGGCAGCTGTGTGGTGTGACGCAGTGGTGGCCTGGCACGGTGAAGTGCGCTGGCAGCTGTGTGGTGTGACGCAGTGGTGGCCTGGTACGGTGAGGTGCGCAGTTCATTAACCCTTGTATGTGCTGTCCGCGCCCAAAATGCAATTTAAAAAAAGTCAAAAACCGTGCTCAAATGCAATTTTCAAAGTGCAATGAAATACAATATTGTTGTTGCTGCTGTTCTGGTTGTTTTTATCCCGTAAAGCGTTTTGAGAAGCCACCTTTAAAGGCGATATATGTTGTAGAACCGCTGATTCTTATGGAATGTGTTCCGCAGGAGATTCAAATTTTTATTTATTTTTTAATCGCGTATCTAAAGAAATCTCAGTATAACTTTGTTCATGAACAAACAGTGACATGTTACATTATCATTTTTTTTTTAACAAGGCTCGTCAGCTAATGTGAATCGAAACCTGTCTTGCTAGCTTTTAAAGTCGTGCATGTGTAAACGACAATTGAAATAGAGAAAAAAAGACCTGACTGACAAGCCGATACATACTCTTAGAGTTTGATTAATAGGGAATATAATACAAAAATACAGTAAGGGACTTAAAAGTTAAAGGAGATGCTTCATATTGCTTGACTAATTTTAAAAACTAAGTTATAAATGCAGACGCTCCCTCGGTGCCGCGCCGGGTGTAAATATCAAAGTATACATTCCCAACAAGAATTGTACCCATCTGTCATGCAAATAAAACACCTTGAATTGAATTGAATTGAGGGAGATAGGGGGACAAATATACTGTAGACAGGACTCAAGGCAAATAAGATACTTATGGGTACGCAGGCATTCACGACAGCAACATACAAAACGTTTGCACGTACTGAGTTAAGTTATTACTTGGTTTTCAAAGTGCAATGAAATACAATATTGTTGTTGCTGCTGTTCTGGTTGTTTTTATCCCGTAAAGCGTTTTGAGAAGCCACCTTTAAAGGCGATATATGTTGTAGAACCGCTGATTCTTATGGAATGTGTTCCGCAGGAGATTCAAATTTTTATTTATTTTTTAATCGGGGGGTTGTAAGGGGGGGTTGTACTTGCAGTGCATCGGCATAGACGGGAAAGCAAGAGCCGACCGCTACGCCGCCCTCGTGTTTCGAAATCTTGTGACTTTTGAAATTTACTGGGGGTGGACCACGTCTGTAAATTTCGATGGGTCCAGAGGCAAAAGTGCCTTGCCTTGCAATCTCCGGGAAACCATTAGTACGATGGTGAATCGGAGATTCTCAACCCTTGCTGCGTACGACTGGAAAAGAATTCGTGATCGGATCAACGAAATGCTTCATAGGAGGAGGCGGTCTTTTCCTCTTGTCTAACAGTCTGTCCACAAACAAAACATTCCTGTTAGACAAGAGGAATTGAAAAAAAACAATTTTGTCAATGAAAACCGGTGTCTGTGTCTCTCCCTGCTGGATGTCCCTCTCACAAACTGCTGAATGAATAAAATAATTTTATTGAAAACGAGTTTGCGATTGTCTGGTCTTTAAATTCTTGAGATACGCGATTCCATATTATATTCCCTTTTAATCAAATTCTAAAAGTATGCTTGTTGACTCCGGTATCGCGTTAGTTAAAGACTTCGATGCTTAAAATGTTTAGGGAGAAATGGAATACTGGTGTGTATGTTTTCTTTAAAGTACCGAGACCAGCCATATACTGTATGTTTAAGTTCCAAAATTAATATCGTTTATGGACTTCACACGCGTTGCAGTATGCTCAGGTACTAAGTAAAAGGAGATGCTTCATATTGCTTGACTAATTTTAAAAACTAAGTTATAAATGCAGACGCTCCCTCGGTGCGCTGCTCTGGTACGCCGGCTCTTACACAGTGCCTGTCGGCCGTAAGCGTTACAATATACATACCCAAAACTGCTTGTACCCATCTGTCATGCAAATAAAACACCTTGAATTGAATTGAATTGAGGGGAGAAGGGGGGAATACTAAAGCCAATACTGGCTCAATGGGCTTTGACGTGCTAATGCGTTGGTTTAACAGTCCGGGTGTGGCAGGCTTCCAATGTCAACTCGACTTGATTGGAAGACACTGAACGTATTTTAGCCCTAAATGAATTAATAGCAAACATGGTTTACATAAAATACATTTTTCCAAGAAAGTTTATAATAATATGATCTATAGTTGAAATCTGAGCCTACTTTAAAAATAAAGGAAAAGCATTTTCAGAGAGCAATCACGCTGTGTTTATGTAGAAAAAGCGATTAGGTTTATGAGCAATCTAATTACCTATTCGCTTAAAACGCTATATAAAATAAAGTTTATTTAGAGATGAATGATCAGTGTCGCAGTTTAAATAATGGGAGTCAGGAAACTAACACACAGCGCCACCGGATTTAATAACGCAATAAAAATGCTATAAAATAATGTGACTAGGCACAGAAAACGTTTACAGCACAGTACAATAATAAATACTGACCATGACTTTAGAAGCATAAATTACCTTACACTCAATTTAAACACAAGCTGTCTTTCTGTATGAACCTCTAAGCTGGTTCATACAGAAAATGTAGAAATGCATTAGCCTGATTATGATTAAAAAACACATAATTAAACACGCGTTTGCGATTTAAATCAGAACACGATTTAAATCACTATAAATGTTTATATTGTAACACATACTGTCCAGCCTCCATTTCTCTATAAAAATTTACTCTGTTGCACACACACACACAATAGAAGCAGGAACCGCTGTCAGAAGGGAAGATATGTTCAAAATATCGCAAATATCGATCATGTTGCGATATTTTGAAATATAAAAGTCAATTGATTGTCCATAATATCGCTTACCTATTTTTTCGAAGAAATGTTTGTTAAAATAAAAGTCCAGCACCAGCTGGATTCAAACACACAACCTGCCAGTTGGTAGTCACGCACCTAGACCAGTAGGCTACAAGACAGCTCCCATGAACAGGCAGGCGAAACAGCCCTACACAGCCCTGTCGCAGTACACGGATATAATCATACCGTTATTAAATTCTTTAGATACGCGATTCCATATTATATTCCCTTTTAATCACGATGCACGACCTCCGGTACGTGTCTGTACCGCACACTTTGAATGGCTGCATCTGTACTGTACATGTTTTTAGAACCATGATGTCCTTTGGGGATCCACTGGTATTGTTTTTATATGTCCAAGTGTAATTGCTATCCAACACTACTATCAAATCATTGTTATTCCAATATTACTATTATCTGCAGTTTTGCTTTTCTTCTCATGGCTTGTAGTCAAGACAAAAGAAGGGGGCACATTCTCAGTCATTTTAGGATGTAAGGTTTAGATCCCAACATGCATCAGTTTCTGCTTCATCTTTCTGGCATCAAATACTGTATATACGTGGTGAAAGTGTACTGTATGTAAAGCTCAATTTTTCTGTTTACCTGCCCATAAGACATAGTTGCAACTCTCAGTGAAATTCAGTTTAGTGAATTCATATGGTCTCTTTCTGTGTAGGGCCTTCTTCTTTGCAATTATTTTCAACGTGTGACATAATTTCATTTGTGGTGCATAAAACTAAAACACTGAAGTGATAGGCGCTGATGGGGAGAATGAAGAGGCGAGATGATCTGCCATAACTCAAGCCTTCATTTAAACACAAAGGCAACAGAAGGGTACAGCCAAGGAGAACGAATGGAAACTTTGCCCTTTCAGCAGACCCTCAAGTCAGCCAAGCCTATGACTAGGCTGGTGCTCGCCTCATTACTGACACACACAGTCCCCTTAACAATTGGTGAAACCTCGATACCTAAAACCAACACACAACCCCCTCCTCCCACTATTTACAGCTTGCAGTTCTTAACAGTGCTCCCAGCGGGAGCCCCTTTGTAGCAGACACTACAATATTCTTTCCTCTGACTTAAACAGCATACACTTGCTTTAAGAAAGATGATTAGGTCAGCCTGTGGCGGACGCTTGGTCCGCAGACCACATTTTGAGAACCACTGAGCTAAGGTACTTCCTCTGTAGAAATTCAATATAATTTTATCGTTAGAAAAAATGTATTTAACAATACAAATCTTGGCTATCAACTAAAATTCTTACTTGGCTACTATAGCTATGGTGATGACTTAGGTTAATCCGAGCATGGTCTCAATGTAATATACAATAAATTAAAACATGCAGTGCGATGTAGAATAATAAAGGTTGCCAAGAGCCTTCTTTTTATTGCTCTTCTCCTCTGTTCTTCCAGTCATCATGTCTCAAATACATTTTTAAATTGTGTTAAGGAAACACATTCTGAATTACAGCATGTTAGGTAAAACACAGAACCCATTATAAATTAAACATTTCTTGTATACTTTTTCTGTTATATCCTCATTTGTTTTTATCTCTGACAAATATACAGTGCCTTCACCTCCCTTTCAGTTAACACTGACACTAACACAAAATCATGCATGCAATACTCTTAATAAAACCTTAAAGGAACACATTTTGGGATGAAAACAAAATGTCAGTAAAATGGGAGAATATACTTGCTAGGCACTGTATTGCTTATTTGTTATATTGCTTATTTCTTGTATATACTTATTTTTAGTGTATATCGATCAAAGAGTTTGAAACATTTTTGTCATGTTACATGTACAGTACATTTGTTATTTCTATGTTCCAAATCCAAATGTCTTCATTCCTCATGTTGTGTGCAATGTTTTTTTAATAAAAATTAAATAAATGTGTGCTTCAATACACTGCCATCCACAGGAAGAAAAACTGGGACACAAAATTGATATTGAAAAGAGTGCATGTACAGTATGTTTTCTGATCTACCTTAGGCAACATGGCAACATCAACAGGAAAAGCTGAGAATATGAGCAAAGATATTTAAAGTCTTTTTTTAAAACAATATTTACTTAGGAAGCCACAAAAAACTAAAGAGCAGCATGCAATGTTACAGTCTATAGTGCTGAGCACTTTTAAAATACACAGATAAACAGGAACCATTGCTAACACAATGAATAAAACTGGATATCCTTCGACTCTGGAGCAGTGCAGCACTTTCCAGTGTTTTCAAGAGACAAATAAGAATAAGACAATAAAAATTTGCAGCAGAGCCATGGACAGAAAATGTAGGGGATGTCTTGAGCAGTGAAGAGAACAAATGTCATGCCAGTGAACATATGAAGTAAATGACCCCACATCTGCCATTAAAAGGAAATGATGTATGGCAAAAGCATCCAGTTCTAAAAAATAATATGTTTTGGCATTATAATGTGTGTTTGTATGTTTTTAAATAAAAATAAATGTCCGAACACATCATGAAGCATACAGTTGTGGTTCTGTCTTTTTGCATAACCTAAATGGAGGCATTCTGTGTCTATGTACAGTATGTTATTGCCTCTGGTGCTGTGGTATCATCATTTTGAATTATGTCCCTTCACTGGTAAATCTTCAATGCTTTATTCTTTTTCTTCTAGATTTTAAGGAAGAAAACAACTGACCTGCTTAAAAGCACATCTCTAGGGATGTATTTCTTCATCTTTAGTTTCTCAAAACCTTTTTACAGATGGTTTGAAAATAAATCATTAATATTGTTAAATAATAATTGGTGGCATAGTCTGAGATGGTAAACCTAGAATATACAGTATATGAATAAGAGGTAATTTAGCCAAAACTAGAAGAAAAAAAAAGATGTAAGCTATAAATCAATTGCTATGCCCCTGAATGATTTATCAAGGTTAGGCTTAATAAATGGTAAGAAAGCGTTTCTTCAGGTCAATGTCACTGTTTTATTTTGCCATGATGTACTGTGAGGTATTGTCAGTAATCTGTGCAGTGAAGCGAGATGATTCCCTGAGGGTGGGTATCTGTGTGCATGTGAAACTAAACTTATGTGATGAAGCTCAGCATTTGAAAACCTGTCAGAATTTGCGACACAAATGATGCAGCTCATTAAGCAGAAGAACATGCCAATGTTATTTTAAATGATCTCCATCATGTCATCCGATAAAATGCAGTATTTATCTTACTATACTCTGTACAGAAGTTATGTCATCTTAATGATTCTGCCAGCATGACATACCATTCTCTGTGAGGTAATTGACGTTTTTCATCACTCCATCTGTGTAAACACCCGGCTCATAATTGTCCATCTCTCCAGTCACCACATGGGCCACTCTAGCAGCTCGACCTCGGATTGCACCTGCTGAACGGTCAAGGTTTTCAAAATCATGTTCCCGAAGGGCAATGATGCATTTGTTCACATCTTCAAGAATGTGGCTCTCTGAAACAGAATGATTTGAAATGAAAATTCGGTCAATGCAATTCAAATATGGTATACAGTATGAGCATAATTGTACTGTTCGCTACTATAAGACAATAACTTAGAAGCCTTCAAAAATACATAATCAATTATGTCCATGAGATGTTGCTTTCTGAAATGAATCAAGAATTAAACAATGATATTGATGTTCATGTCTTTAATAATCTTCAGTTTAGCTAAAAAAGTTTATTTAATTTACTGCAGGTATCAGGTAGCACATCATCTGGATAGGCTTCAGAATCCAATGTAGGGGTCTACAACTGGTAAACATATCCCAAGAAATCAAGCCCCTGTAAATCTTGTATTTTATTGACTGTTGGTTTCAGTTAATGTAATGCCTTGCTTATTAAATTTATTTACATAGGTTTAAGGGCAGAGTTTGACTGGTTTAGTAGCTTTTGCTATATTTTTTTTTCAGGAAACCTCCCACTTTCCCTTCCCCACTGTTTACAAAATAGGTCAAGTTTGAATGAGAGAGATGAAATCTGCAAATATACCAAAGTGCATTGAAGAGTTAACTATCGAAAACTCTGATTGCTTTGCTTTCCTAAAATGTGTTTTATGTGGCCCAAAAGAAGAAAACAAGTCCAATTAGTATGAGATGTGGGTTATACTGTATATGAGGAATGAAGGGTTGGGAAACATTCTGCAAACCCAAGCTTTTTGTCAGCTAAGCTTTACCATGGAGCATCACAGAATATAAAGTTAATCATATCCGTTTTCTTTATTTCTAGAAACATGTACTGTATTCTCCTATCAAAACAAATATTCATAAACTACAATTAATGAAGGAAATTTTGCATAAAATATTATTTGGCCATCTCAGCACTAAAGTCTCAGAGATAGGAAGAAAACGTATACGTAATATATAGAATATATAATATTATCAGAAAGATCCTGGAAAGGGTTTTGGCAAACTAGAGCTTGTCCCAAAAGGATAATAATAATAATTGCTTACACTTATATAGCGCTTTTCTGGACACTCCACTCAAAGCGCTTTACAGGTAATGGGGACTCCCCTCCACCACCACCAATGTGCAGCATCCACCTGGATGATGCGACGGCAGCCATAGTGCGCCAGAACGCTCACCACACATCAGCTATCAGTGGGGAGGAGAGCAGAGTAATGTAGCCAATTCATAGAGGGGGATTATTAGAAGGCCATGATCAGTAAGGGCCAATTGGAAATTTGGCCAGGACACCAGGGTTACACCCCTACTCTTTTCGAGAAGCGCCCTGGGATTTTTAATGACCACAGAGAGTCAGGACCTCGGTTTTACGTCTCATCCGAAGGACGGCGCCTGTTTTACAGTATAGTGTCCCCATCACTATACTGGGGCATTAGGACCCACATGGACCGCAGGGTGAGCGCCCCCCGCTGGCCCCACTAACACCTCTTCCAGCAGCAACCTTAGTTTTTCCCAGGAGGTCTCCCATCCAGGTACTGACCAGGCTCACACCTGCTTAGCTTCAGTGGGTTGCCAGTTGTGAGTTGCAGGGTGATATGACTGCTGGCTGTAGTCATATCACCCTGCTAAGGGACTGTACTGTACTGTATCAGTACTGTGAACATGTGACTGCTGTCCCTCTAGCTGGAAAATGTGTCCATCTCAGGGTCAAATGCTAACATACTGAATAGTAATATTAACAACACCATAAACATAAAATTATTAATACATGTGAAACTGAATACTCCCATTATGCATTTATCAACTCAGAAGCATTTAGAACAAATGTGTGCTATTATACACATTGCAGCTTCTAAACATCTCCTTCTGTCTACTTCTATATCAGAACAGATGTGAAGTTCTCGATATTAACATTTTTTTCTACTTTTTCTAATGCCTGTGATAATACAAGGGTTTATATAAGATGTAATCAACATTAAACTTTTATGAGACACCTGTTTCAGGGAATGGAGCATACACACACTATGAATGTTTCCATCATGTGATGCATAGTTTACAATTTTTTTTCCATGTGGTGACAGAATTACAGTAAATGCACTTCTTTAGCAAAGAAACAGGTTTCCAAATATTTTTCACTATTCATAGTACACAGCCTTGAACATACTTTATCTGTTTGACAGTTTATTATTGTCCCCATTTTCATAGAACAAAAATAAAACATTTATCCTTGAAAAACATGTTTGTAGAACCAACATCTTTGTTACAATAACAGTTTCTAAAAAATATACTGCTGTAGTGGGATAATTTTCTGTCCACAATGTCTTCATTTTCTGGACTGCAGAATTAGATTTGTATCATGGTGCAAGATTAAGTGAACTGATAATTGTACAATGTTATTGAGGGTATGCCATATTTTTTTCCTTAAAAGCAATTCATTTTTGGTAACATTAGCTAACATTAGTAAGACCTACCACAAGCCCATGTCCCGTATAACCCCCAGAATTTTCCAAATGTTTGCAAAAGCACTCTATTTTTATGATGCATGATTTATTTATTTTTATTACTTTAATGCATGCTTTCTTTTGACCAGGAGACATAATTGGTGATGCTAATGATATATGTCACTCAGGGGTTTAATTTATTTTTTAAATGGATGAATTTCATTAAATGTACAAGGCTAAATATAGTCAGAACACTATTCTGCTGTTGGGTAATCAATTTCTTCAGCTGTACTTCACCATGTTTTAGGCATGGAGGAATGCAATTATTTCATGTTGGATCTTAAGGCTGGTAATGCTCTTTTAATCCCCCCCCCTTCCCCCACACACACAAACTGTCTAAATTGTACTAAGGGTCAATGATTTATTTTTAAACTCAGCCTTTTTTGTTCTTGAACTGCTTAATGAGGTAAAAACTTACTGTATTATCCGAAATAAACTGCTTAGTGAATATCAAGTCATTTTCTCATAAGAAAATAATATTAGCTACAAATAAAAGGAGGTGAAACCGTCCATCTAGCTCACTTGGTGTTTAATAATTGATCCAAGGAACTCATTGAGCTGTTTCTTGAAAGGAGCCAGGGTATCATCTTCAACAAAATGTTTAGGTAGCTACAGTAGGTCCATTCTCCCATAACCCTCTGGGTAAAGAAATGCCTCCTGCTCTCAGTTCTTCAGTGTGTAGTGCCCATTAGTAATTTCTGGTTTCTGAGTTACACTGCATATTCTGGAGAAATCCACTGGGGTGACTTTGATAAAGCTTTTGCAGATTTTCCATCTGTGGCTGAAGTCCTCTCGTAATCCATTTCGATTAAGATTAAAAAGTTTCCTTCAGTTCCTTCAGCCTATCAGCATAGGGCATTCTCGTAAATCCTTGCAATGTACTCCAATGTACTGGTTATCAGTGTTTGATATCTGTACTGGAATATATTGACATCTGCCAATGCCTTAATGGTTTCTGATCTACAGAAGACAGCAATGTTGTCTTTCAGCCACTGATTTTTGAAGCAGATAAATCCATTTTCTGAGCAACTACTCTCACAGATAGGGTGCCTTTAATCATGCCAATAGCTAATAGGTGATCTTCATTTCTCAGGCAGTTCATGTCATACAGTATCTTCTTTTCTTCTTCCTTCAATGAAAGTTGTGTTTTTAGAAATTTTAACTCAAGTAAAATACCTATGAACAGGGAATATTTTTGGAGCCATATGATCACTCCTTTGTCACTTGCTTTGTCATCCAAAGGATCAATGCTACTCAAACTACCAAGAAACCTACTGTATCTACTTCATTTCAACCTATTGTATTAATTTAAAATTAATAAACAGCATTATGTATGTACCCAGTGAGGTATTGTAATGCAACAACCATTATGTTTGTAATAAGGCTGTTGTGTTTTCAATCTGCATAAGTATACTTATAAAAGATGTGTACTACTTTCTTGTAGTTGTATTACTAGTGAGAAACTTGAAAAACTTTGAAAAGCTGATCGATGAGTCAAATATTCTTTTCATATTAAGCTCCAGTATTTTCAGTTGTCTTTGACAACACACAACATGACTAAATCCTGATGACTTTCTAATGTTGGATGGCTAAAAAATACTGTTTATGTCACAAAGTGAAAAGAATGGGTGTTTGGGCACCAAGTGCCAAGGGCTGTATGGATGGTAGTTGCATTGATGGGCCAATGACAGATTTCTGCAGTTTCATGTACTGTATTTCTTCTGCATTTCCTGTCCTAATCAAAGGCAAAGGCAAAGACACCGGGCAATTACTGCACCATTGATTCCTTAGTCTGTAAAATGGATGCAGCTTTCTCCAGGTCAGTGCCATTTCATGACAATGGGCTTAAGAGATTGTGAAAGTAAAGTATGCTGAAATGGAATCTTTCAAATAAATATTATCAGCAAACTGTAAAGGGATCTCTAACCTCTCTGCAAAGCTCTAATGTCAGCTGGATCCCTGAAGACAATTTATGTCATTTTTTGCATGGGACTTATAAGATTGTGGTTTGTGGTCCCTTGATCACAAAGTCAGGCAAAGTTTTACCAGAGCAAGTTAAGAATAGAGGATGCTGTGTAGATACTGTATCTGATGGATTTTAATAAAAAAACATTCTCTTTTTAATATTTTGTGCACCCCCCTTCTGAATGATTAAAGATGGTCCTACTCCTATACTCTATTTGAAAAGGAACAGGACATATAGTAGTTCACAGCACATATTTTTTAACTTGGTGATGTGAATTGAATAAATGAACAAAAAATACATTTACAAGTGTGCCACACACATTAAAAAATTCCATGAAGTAATATACATAGATACAGTATCTATACTGTACAGTACATCATCTACAGTATATAGTAGTGTTTGTTTCATTATTGCACAATGCCTTTATCAAGATGCCATTACTTAGTACAGTGTTTTGCAGCTGATCATTAAAATCATATTATTGTACACTGCTGTGGCAATATTAACAATTTAAATACATTCATCTAAATATAGTGCAGACCTGTATAATACCACTATAGTATGCATTGGAAATCACTACACAATCTGGCCTTTTGTTATGTGTTTATTTGCTTTTTAATACTATATGTTTTAAAGCCAGTATCTAAAACACTTATAATCAAAATCTAAAATAAGATTATCTATTTTCTAGTTACTATTTATACACATTAATCATTCTGTGTATGGTACATAATTAAAATTATGATTCTTTTAAACAGTAGAGTGTGATGATACTAGTGCTATACAGTATTTTGGTATTCAGTACTGTACCTTATTGTGGTTGCTGTATAGTAGCAATATCCTATCTCAGCACTGGAATCATTGTATTTGATTTAAACATTTTAAATGAGTACAGTATACATACAGTATGTTTAGTGCAAGAAAGCACCAATGGGTTAATAAACATTTAATACTGTACAAATTTATCTAAAAGCCATGTGCAGTACTTTAAGAATTCACTTGGTGGCAAATTGCAATATAAACAATTTCAGTTTTGATTAGTTTATAGTAAATCCATGAAATTCACTTCCTAAAAAACAAGGGTTGATCCAGGCTCCATTCATGGGATGTAGTCTTCTTTAAATAAAACTGTACAGACAATGTTAAATACAGTAGATAGGTCATTGTGTTATATGTTTACAGTATACACAGTAACACCTAAAATATATTTTCAAGAAATATGAATATTAGACTAATATAGCTACAATTTCACTATTACTACTACTTTATCTAACACAACACAAGTGTCTCCTATTAAACTTCTTTAAGCAGTGAAGTACTAAATCCAGAATGCCGAAACAGTGTATTGTATACTGCAGTTGCTTACCACTGATGGACGCTTTGACACACGTTCTAGATGGCTGCATCTGTAATTGGCAGGGTTTCTCTCTGCAGTGTGATTTATTTGCATTCTACATAAAACCTAGTCATCAACAAACACAAAACCACTCATTCCTATGAAGATCAGGGATGACAAGCCATTAGCATACACCAGTACAAGTAATAGACCTGAGAAATGACCCTTCAGGGATATCAGACTTAGTTCTGACAGAAAGAAAAAGCCAATGTTTGTGATAATTTCCCAGTTATTGTTAATAGCTTTTTTATATTAATTAAATTTTACACGGATGAAATAGTACACTCCAACCAAAAACAATCCTAGTCTGTCACAATGGATATTTTCTGTAACTTGTCAGTGATTGTAGAAAAAACACTTAAAGTGAAAAAATAGTGCTCCAGAACTCTATGCAGTAGGTCATTTGTGAGGGTAATTTCAGAAATGCAATACATTACAGCACATTAGATTGCATTGACATTAAACTGTTATATTAACCTTTAACATTAACTGACAAAGGAGGCACGTTTTAAACCAAAGGGGTGCGTGAGTAAGGAACAAGCTTTCCTGTCATGTCGTTCCTTGGCTTCTTCCAAAAACTTCAGTTTGAGGTCCTTCAATTAAATAGCTACTAACTACCAAATGAGCTAGATGGCTATGATGGTCTCCTCTCATTAGTAACTGTTCCAATTAATGTCAGAAAATGGTGTCAGATCTTACCCTTCAGTATTATCATACTATATGTGTAAAGCCTTACATTATGCTCATTTTCAAGCAGCCAGATACTGCTGTTTTTGTGTCTTCTCTATTTTGATAGGTGCTATTTATCATTTACATTATTTATAAAGCAAAGCATCTTATTTTAAGAGCCCTCTTGTACTTGTTAATATCCTTTGTCCCTTTCTTCTCTAATACACAATTTCACTTAAACTTTGAGGTGCAGTTGATTTTCGATTCAGTGTAAAGTCTGGTCATCACACAAGCACAGTCTGATCAAATACAGCCACATTCTTGCCAAAACGTAATTCAACAGGAAATCTTTGTATTATCAAGAGAGACTCCACACCAACTTTCAGAACTAAATAAACATAGTAGTGATTACAAAGTGCATATTTATGAGTACATAATTATGAGTTCTCTCCTCGTTTAGCTCAAAGTAACCTCATGAGAAGAGTAGACAGCTGTCAGTTTCATGTCCTGTCTATAAAAAGGGAAATATGTCATTGCCCATTTGTGGCAGTTTTATAGACACTATATAATCATAATCATTGAATATATTTTATTTGCTGGCATGGCCAGTAGGCACCTGAGCTTAGCTTCACTCTAATTTAGTCTGACCAAGTCTGAATTGTCTTTAATCACTGTCAGAGAGACTGACTGCCCTTTCTCTTTTAAATTAGTCTCCAAACCTTGTTCTTTCCTTTTTCTTGGCTGCAATTCAAGATATTGCAATGTTTCAAGCTAAGATCTATATATATGCTCATCTTCTTGAGGATGGTAAAATGACACTTTATCTTTGCTTGTTTTAAACAAATTCAGATCTTTATTTATTTAATTCAACTTCCCTTTTATCTGAAACCACAAGTCCTGTTTGGTTGTGTAACAAATGCTCGGAATGTTATCTTTAGCATTACAAACAGTATTGTCCATTTGTTTAGGAGAAAAACAAAACTTTACAAAAACAATATGTGCCTTTGGAAAGTAAACTTTTAGGTGAGGTTTTGCAGCGATCTTATTTCTTACTGTATGTCTCATGCAATAAAATAGTCAATGAGGTGGGAGGATACAGAAGCTGTTTGGTACAGTACACTAAATATACCGCAACATGGAACTGTCTCTGCTTGATTAAAAATACATGCATGATTTGCTTGCTTTACAAATCTCCTCTGAAAGCCTCAAAATTATGTTGACCAGAGTTAACGAGGTGAAAACAACATCATTATGGTGTTTCATGCAGGAAAATGAGGATTTGTTGAAAGAATTGAGCAAATGAAAGCCAAATGTCATGCTTAAATAATTTTGGAATAGCTGAATCCAGGACCTACACTTTCATGTAAAAGGTGATAAACCATAGGAGTGTTGTACACATGACAAGACAAGGTTGCAGTGCTCATGTCAATGTTAGAAGTGTCTAACTAAAGAACAAACTTGTTCTTTCTAACCTGTGAATTCTCTCTGTAGCAGTGCTGCAAAAAAAACACTGCATTCATCTTCATAAACATATACATTTCTTATTCATATATCAATGTAAAGACATGTCATCTTAAATGAACAGAGATGATAAATCGTACTAAATCTCCAAACCAAAGCCTTGATTTATATTAAATACAAATTTTAAAGTATCCCGAAGCAGAAGATATAGCATAATAAAGAAGGCATAAATTAATCTTCACAAGAATAAAACATTTTCTTCTAAAATACTAAGAAAATATACAATTGTGTGAATAAGTTGAAATCACATTGACAATACAAAGTAACTGTTATTTTGTTTCAACTTTTAAGGGAATAGTGTATTGAAAAAATAAGCAGTTAATGCTTATTTTATGATATACAGTATTAAACAATGTATGCTCTGCAGTCTCGAAATACTTTAAATGTCTTGAATGCTAAAATGGACAGAGTTAAAGATCATGACAAATGTATGGAATAAAGGTCTCTACTTACAAATTAAGACGTTATTAACAGCTGAGTATTGATTAAATTTATTTGGTATGTCTTTGGCTTAAAGGCATGATACCAGGCTATATGAATGGGGTGTCCTTCCTCCTAAATAAAGCTGCTGCTGGGCAGTGGATTTGAGAAGGTGGAGCAGCAGTGATTGTTGTGGCTAATATACAGTATAAATTGTATTTATAGCAATGTGGTAACAAGTGATGGGCAGAAAGAAAGCAATTACTTTCTCCTGGACTTTCTTCAATAGCTACATTTCTGTAGTTACAGACAGACTGTATAGAGTATTCTTTTCCATACTTTTGAATTGTTTTAACTTGTTTACCTGAAGAGCTGACACCTGTTCATATGAACATGGCGTCGAGCCCCTGAAAATGTTATTAATTGGAACACCATTGCCAGATCTAAGAAGTATCCTATGGTTACATGTTGGATTGTGAAGTCCATTCCCATTTCAAACAATCAGGACATACTGTGCGGATACCCTGGACACTGACACACTGGATAGAATTTAGCTGTTAATATAAGTGATGCTATAATCAATCTAGAAAAGCATAAATGGAAAAGAGATGGGAATGGTGAGTGGAGGAGATAGGGCAACTGTGAGCCACCGAGCAATAGCTGTCAGTTGGAAGACAAGAGTGCTAATGTCAAAAATTCAAAGTCATTGGAACTTGGAAAAATTAAGGTATTATAATGAAAGACCTTCCTGAGAGGTAGGGTTAAGGGCTGGGAGGTTGAAAATCTTTAAGCTATAGAGGTCTTGGAAAGCAGTTAAGAATAAATAAAACCAAACATATGTATAGTAAGGGGATATACGGTGATTGGTAGAATCTTGCCTTTTTTGTTTTCCTTAATTTTCCACCACCAGTCCACCAGTAATTGAGATACAGTAAATATGGCCTATTTATATTCAGATGTCTTTAAGTAAGTATTTCTTTCATTAACAGCTCATTTGAAATATTCCATTTTGCAATGGATGACAGTTCCAAAAATCAAAGCATAATCAATTAACCCCTCCACTCTAGCACATACATGGAAACACAGTACTCCATGTATTTTATGTGTTTTGTTTTCCACAGCAGGCTGTGCAGAATTATTTTAACTATCTTAATTCTTAATCTTATTCTTAATCTTAAATAATTCTTAAATTATTCTTAATCTTAAATCTTAATCTTAATCATCTCATTTCATACCAACATACAGTACAGTACCGGGGGATAAGAATCATATGAATGAATATAGTTTAAATACATATAACACATAATAATCAACACCATTTACAGTGTGTATTACTCCTAGATTAAGCTTTTTATTATTCCCACCAAATGTAAGCACACTAACCAAATAAATGGGCACACCAACACTGTCTGAAAGACAATCCTGTTTCACCATTTAGTAATTATGTTTTGATGATTGTAATACTTTTTTGGTGATTTATTATTTATTTCACACAAAACCTGGGATCTGACCTAGATGAACAAGTGGATTTTTCAGATCAACATTGCAGCAAACACCTTTTGTTTGAAATATATGCAGAATTCTTTTGATGATCTCTTTTTCCAGATGAGTGCATTTGAGAGCTTCTGAAATTGTCACAGATAAACAAGATTTCATCCTGCAGTTATAATTATTGAAAGGTGCATAGTTGACAATATAAGTATCAATTCCCTAGATTCCTTTGCCATGTTTTTCAGAATATTGCATGTACTGCATAATTAGAAAGAAACACAAGTGTATGCTACATATTGAAATGACAACTGGGAGAGCATTTTTCTCATACTAAAAGTATCACCTCAATCATTTTTAAAGCATGTACAAGATGCTTGATGACTTACAGACTACATTTATTGTATGTCATGCAGCTTTCAATTTACTTCAGGTATTTAAAGAATGGAATGATTTATTTTTTTCAATCATCTGGTAAGCCCTACATTGTGACAGCTCACATTTAGGTCTGATGAACTTTTCTTGCTTTCTTGTTTGATGCCTCTACAATACAGATAGGTATCTTGCAAAGTCATGTATTTCCAAATACAATATACTATGAAACATAATAATACTTATGTGTTTTAAAAAATATACATTCAGTTAAAATACCATTCATTATTCATATTTATAACGTGTCTTCACATGAAAGAAAGAATATTTGTAAAATATAGTGACATGTTACAGTAAAGATGCAGCCATTCAAAGTGCACGGCACAGACACGTACCGGAGGTAATTGGCTACGGCCTCACGCATCGTGACGCGCGTTGACGCAAAATACCCCGGTACGTGATTGGTTGACCGACAGGGGCACTCGTGGTGCGTTGGTCGGTCGTAGAAAGATTTAAATGTCTTTACTGTGCCTGTTTTAGTATTGAATATTTATATGGAATTTTACCACTGAAGGGAAATCTCAGTAGCTGAGCATAAAAAAATAGGAGCATACTGTAACGCGTGTGAAGGCCATAAACGATATTAATTTTGGAACATAAACATACAGTATATGGCTGGTCTCGGTACTTTAAAGAAAACATACACAGCAGTATTCCATTTCTCCCTAAATGTTTTAAGCATCGAAGTCTTAAACTAACGTGATACCGGAGTCAACAAGCATACTTTTAGAATTTGATTAAAAGGGAATATAATATGGAATCGCGTATCTAAAGAAATTAATAATGATATAATTATATTCATGTACCGCAACACAAGAATAGTACACGCTGTACGCTGAACACCCCTCATGTGACCTTGCTGGTGGCGCTGTGGGTTAGGTTCCTGACTCCCACATCACACGTTCCATGTTCGAATCCAGCTGGAGCCATGACTTTTTTTTTTAACAAACATTTTTTTTGAAAAAATAAAACGTTTCCCTGGGTCAGAGATTAGATTAAATAAAACTTCACTAGCACGAAACAAATTTAGATTTCTAAATATCACAACATGATCGAATTTAAGTCATTTTAATAACAATGAATAGTCACCTATGCGTTACGATAAAAACATTTATATTGATTTAAATCGCATTTTGATTTAAATCGCAAATGCGTGTTTAAATATATGTGTTTTTTGATTCACAATCAGACAAATGCAACATAAATTGATATCTTTGTCTTCTAAGTATCTTAAACTTTCAGCATAGCTTTCTCCCCGTTTAGATTTATTTTTCTTGGGATCTTGGGATCAAACGTGGAAAGATTAGATTGTAATCGTTTTTATTTTTTAAATACATTTTAGAAAAGAGTAATCTATACTAAAAAGCTGTACACCACCTGCTATAAAGATACATATTGTAATACTTTCGGGTTCGGATAGGACGGACACAAGAACTCAGACTTCAGAACTCAGAACTCAGACTTGCGGAGTTAAAGGAAGTTAAAGTTAAAGCACCTTGAATTGAATTGAATTGAGAGACAGAGCACAGCCAGGACAGACAGGCAAATAACATACACTCCACGGACATTCACAACAGCGACATATCATAAAACCTTTCCACATATTGTTAAATTATTACTTGTTTTTCAGGAAGTTAAAAAAACACTTGAATTCCTTATCCAGTCTCTCAAAATATAATTATTTTTCAAGCAATGCAACTAACGTCGGGCAACGTGTTTTTTTTAATCCAACATTGACAGCCACATCTTAAATCTTGTCAGTCAGCTCTTTTTTATCTATTTGAATTGTGGCGATTCAAACAACTTGGGATAACAAGTGGTCTCAAAGTCACCGAGCTCACAGAGATTCAACAACTAAATATACATATACATACTGTATACAGTACAGTTTGCATACAGTAATATGTTTATGTTCCTAAATCAATCTCTTTTATGAGCATGTGAAAGGCATGGTGAATCGGAGATTCTCAAAAATTACTGTACTTTGCATGATTGGAAACAAATGCATGATTGTGAAATGCTGTGGTGTTACTTTTACAAAGACGGTCAATGAAAAAAAGAATGTGGACCAGGGCAATACTTTGAGTTTACAGCTTGTCCAAGGTCATTCATTATTAATACTATTAGTATTATCTTCGTTAAAGACTTTGATGGTGACAGCTCAAACATGAGAGGTTGAGCTTTATTAGGTTGAGCGGAATTAGGTTGAGCGGAATTCTGGATATTATTATTTTTCTTGCGGTACTATACGAGAATTTACGGTAACTCGCAGTAGACTGCGTAAAGCGCACCGCAAAATAATGCAGTATCGCCCGCTTGTTTTGAATGGCTGCATCTGCATGTATCTCAACTACTGTACCTACCATATCTAATGTTAGTCAAATGTTCTAGTATTAATGTTCTAATACTAAGACTAGTATTGATTTTTGTATGTAGTCTTTTTAAGAAGTATAAGTGCTTAAAATTTAAATATAAATTAATATTATGAATGTTTATAAACTAATATTCGTTTTCACTTTTATCTCTACATTTAGTTGTCTTAACTATCATACTGTATATTTATACTGCTACACCATTCATTTTTTTAGAATTGTGTTATTTTTGTGTGTGATTCACCTTGTTTTTACTTCTTTTTAATGATTGTTTATGCATTTAGCCATGTTTCATTATTATTACATATACAGTATGCCCCTTAATTTGATTAAAACTATGTATGCCTAATACAGTACATTATGACATTGCTTCTCTTAAGTAAAGCTGTAAATTTGTCTTGCACAAGAATTGATTTTTGACCTGCAATCTTAAAGTGGTTTGTAAACTGTGAAAATATTTTAGTTTTTCTTTAAAGTTTGATTGGTTGCTAATGGTGTTGTCATGATCGCTCCTCCCCCTCTTAAGGGCGCTCCAGCTCTTCCTCGTTTGCCTTATTCCCCACACCTGTCCCTTGGTCCAGCTTCCTTCCTGTCCCCCTTTAAAAGCCAGACGCAGTTGCCAATCGAGGCTCTGCATCTGATTTCCGCATCGTGCGAGCCCGGGACCTGAATTCGTCTGGCTCCGTTATGCTTTTAATTCTCTGCTCCTGTTCCTGTTCCCCCTGCCGGTTCCGACCCGGCACCTGTTTTTAATCTCTTGTTTTGGATGGATCACCCGGAAATGGCCTTTTACTTTCGTTTGGATTCTCCTTTGGACTTTTTTCTAGGATTGTTTGCCTCGGCCACATCTCCCCGGATCACCAGCACTGCATGGACACGCCCCCCTGTTTTCATCCCCGTATTCCTGTTTGACTTTTTCCCCAGTGTTTCCTCACTTCTTTGGATTGTGTCGTCTGCATAGGGTCTGGAAAGAACTGTTCATTACAGGTGTAATTCGTGTACTGTAAGACTGATGTCATAAGACCTATTTTGGTGTTTATATTGGTTTATATTGGTGTTTATGTTGAGTTCATATCATGTTGTTGATAATGCAATAAGTCAAACAAATGCATACAAATCAAATAGATAATTATTATACAAATCAATCCTTGAATGCAGCTTTTTCAGAAAACTGAAAACAAAATTGATATAACAGCATAGCTTACTTATAATCTGATATGAACAGAGTCAATTTCAGCAAGATATTTTTATTGGACTCCCAACAGAAATTAATCTAAATAGAAGTATGCTTTCATACTTTGTATAAGTTGGAAATATTTCATATTGATTTTCAAACAATAAATAAAATTCCAAGGTTATTTGTGCAGAGATAGAGGAAGACTTATTCACTCTATAAGCTGTACCTATTTAAGACTGTGTTTCAACAGCAGACAGACTAGACTCACATAGTAACACAAGACTTTTTGCATAGTAACTGGGACAAGAGCACATGTACAGTACCGAGAAAAAGTTTATGAACCCCTTAGAATCTTAACATATTTCACATACTGTATTTGAAAATTAAACATTATAAGCTCTTAATATGTCTTAATATTAGATAAAGTTAATAACACATGATGAAACAAGTGACAGAAAACTAGATACTTGTTCAACATTTACTTATCCTCAAATGATGTAATGTTCAATATGCATGCAACAAACTATGTGACCTTTAGATTCAACAAATGATGGCACCTCTTTGAGCAGCAATGACTGAAATTACGTTTTCCTGTAACAATTGATCAACCTCTAATACCAGTTTTATGGAATTTTGGCTTATTCTTACTTACAAAACTCCTTCATCTCTACAACATTTGAGGGCTTCTTAGCATGGACAGCTCGCTTCAGGTCTTACCACAACAGTTCAGTGGGGTTTAGGTCCAGAGTATGTTAAATGCAGAATTTCTTCATCTACTGCCAATTTCTTATACATTTGCTTTAGGATCACTGTCTTTGTTTGTTTAGGATGATTTTACTGTAAGACCGACATTTGGTTCAGCTTCAAGTCAACAACAGATGACCTGACTTCACCTCTGGAATATTCTTGTACAATGCAGAATTCGTGGTTGTGACAATGATGGCTAGCCATCCAGGTCCAAAGACAACGAAGCCATCACACTCCCACCACCATACTTGACGTCTGGGGTGAGGTTCTTCTGTTCAAAAGCAGTGTTTGGTTTTCACCACACAAATTTTTCTCATTGTTGCCAAAGAGTTCTCCCTTTGATATCTCTGTCCAGGAGATCATTTCTCCAGAAGCCTTGAGGATCATGCATGTGCTTTTTAGTGAACTTCAGACAGGCAGCAATGGAGAGCAGTGTTTTTTTTTCCTTGCTATCCTTCCTTGAACATCATTCTTCTGTATGTGTTTTCTGAGTCATGAAATTCACAGTATTTCTGATCTTTATGTAGGGTGTGGCCTTTCACACTCAGTCTCCAAGATCCAATAAACTAAACAACAGATTCTAATTCTTCCCTTAAATGAGCTAACAAAACTAGAGGTCCATGTACTTTTTCACATCTCTCGTACCTTATTTAGTCTTATTTAATTATTTAATTGTAATTCAATTAATTCATTTTCTTTCACAGAATCAGTTACAATACACCCTTTTGGATATTAATCTCAAGACTTCTTTTGATTCAAGCAGGCTATTGTTGTAAGATTCTTAAATTTCCATATTTTCATAACTTTTACTCAGCACTATATATTGCAGTTTGGAGTTTAAAGGGCTACTTTACAATGTTTTCTCTGAAATAAAATAAAAATTAAAGATTGCATAAGGATTGAAACGTATCCTCCTTTATTGTCTCCACATTAGGGTCCTTTTAAGGAACTAAAAAAAAACATGTTATATACCTCATGGGGTTTGGAAAAATGATCCTATATACAGTATATGTGGCCAATGGTTTTGTGGTCAGATGCAAAAAAACCCTGGAGATTTTTGGTCTACATACAGTACATAGCATTACATCTCATGCAAAACCATCATAGTCCATCATTCAGTCATTAATATTCCTACTGTCAACTACCGTGGTGGCAGCATTATGTTAGTTCTGCTTCTCATCAGCAGAGACTTGTCAAGAAGAGAAGCTTGTCAAGACTGATGGGAACATAGATAGAGTACTGGCAAATCTTGCTTCAGACCTTCAACTTTGACAAAAAATCACCTTTCAGCAGAACAATGATCCAAACCCATGATGGAGTAGCTCATGAATATGAATAAGTAATTGTGTTTGAGTAGCCCAATAAAATTCCTGACTTGAATCCCATTGAGAATTTGATACGTTTTGACAACTGCTATCCATAAGCAGTCCCTAAGCAACAAGAGAGAGCCTGAGCAAATCTGCCAAAACAAAAAATTGAAAAATAAAATCAAGTTGGTGTGCAAAGTAGGTAAAGACATACTCAAAAGGCTTGTAGCTGTAACTGCTATCAAATATGCTTACATCAAATATTGAGTTCACAGGTCTGAACACAATCAACATACTTCTGTTTACTCTCTTAAGATTTTTCCTGCAATTTACTGCAATGTATTTTTAGGTGTCTTGAGTTTGAACAATTAAGTTTTTAATAAAATATTAAGCTTACAAAATGTCTTTCTTTTTTGTAATTTCACAAAATGGGACACCCTAGGAAATGTCTAAAAACATTTGCATGGCATCATATATTATTAATTAAATCTGCTAAAATAGTTTAATGCTGTCTTACAAAGAAGGGGGTTTGGGTCTTCCAGACCCACAGTAATATTTCAGGAAAGCTCAATTTCAAACCCATGATATGGTGATAGTCACCTTATCACAAACGAATGACAGTGCATGGACACTGATTGAAAGACACATTTCACACATTTCAAAACCGGAGGTTTTGTTGCCCTGTTCTGAATGGCAGACAATAGATGCTGTGCATACCTGTAAATTTTGTCTATTTTTTATGTAAATTGGAGGTTTTACACATAACTGTGTACATTTTAATTTAATTGTGGCTTGAAATGCACATATCAATGCGGATTCTTTATAATCCCAAAATATAAAAATAGAGTTACAGTTCCCCTTTAAGGAATAACATTCAAAAACCTGTAACATTTTTTCTGAATATTTTCAGCACTATCATGTTCAGTTAGAGCAAAATTGGTCTCACTTAAACCCTCATTACTCATTACTAGAAACCACATTAGTTACTGTAAGCCCACTCTGTTCAGACTTATCTCCCATGTGATACCAATATCTCATCAGATTTAATTGCAGAACTCAGTTTTGAATACAAACTGTCTGCAAAACAAATGGGGAAGCGATTTGGGAATTCCTTCAATAATCGAGCAACAGAAGGATATATGAAAGATCTCCAAGTTCTTATATTAATGCAGGATAGGCTTTCACTATAAATTTATCCATAGATTCTTCATAATCCCTACCCGACTTTGTCTAGAAATGATAGGAATAAAATCATGATGTCCATAGAAGACACGGAGAGATATAAGAATAAGGGATTGATTCTGAATATTGCATGGACTACCCACACTGCAACTTTATGACTAACACTTGAAGGAGGGAGGGCTCATAGACATATTTACATTTATGTTCACTATCTGCTGTCCTATAATTTATTATTATGTATAATTTATTCTTTCTAATTCTAGACTTCATAATTGTTTCAAATGCTTTCCACAAAAATGTATAACATTAAGAAGGAACCATGAAGATACACCTCTTGTGTCACAATGTACAGTATACATGACACTGAAAGGCAGACCACTTCTGTGCAATATATTTTGGACCTCCTTGATACAGTGATTGTCCTTACTATTGTAAATATATTGTTTAACACTATAACTCAAACATGGAGAGATATTTTTCTAATTATCTTCTCTCTTTTTCATTGATAGGAGAACAATGTCAAAATTGATGTATGATTTATACATCTGAAACACAAATTAAAATATTATTCTAAAACATTACTCACATGATTTAAAGCATCTCGAAACATAGGATATTATGAATATGGTGGAGAAATTTGAATTTAACAAAATAATCTTGATATTTTGATAGGCTATCTTGATAACCTCTGTATTTATGCCTCCTCCCTGAAACAATACTTGGTGGAAACACCATTAGTCAGAAATTACGGCTGTAATACTTATGTTAATAGTATCCAGAATGACCTTGTAAAACCGCCAGGTGGAGCCAATAAAGCTTAACCTCTCATGTACAGCATTTGAGCTGTCACCAGAAAACACCCAGTTTCAAATCTGCTGAGGGACAATCTTTATTCAATTAAGAATTTAAGTTGTATACTCTTTAGACTTTTAAATTTAAACTGTGTAATACAGCATGCTAATAATTAAACTTTAAAAAGTTTGTAAATTTTATAAAAGCAAAATTGCTCAGCTGGACAAAAGTACACAACCTACCAGCTTTATCATAAATATTTTAATTATGCAGAAATATTTTATGCATCAAAGTATTTACGAAGATATTACTAATAGTATTAATAATGAATTACCTTGGACAAGCTGTAAACTCAAATTACTACTCTGGTCCACTGAATCTCCAATTCACCATGCCTTTCACATGCTCATAAACGATATTAATTTAGGAACATAAACAGCACAAACATGTTGTGATATTTAGAAATATAAAAAATGTCAATATAGTGTCCATAATATTTGCTATTTTAGTTTTTCAAAGAAATGTTTATTTGTTAAAAGAAAACTCATGGCAATAGCTGGATTTGAACACCTGACCTCAGCCTTATAATTCAGTCACTTAAGCCGTCAAACCACAGACACAGTGACATAGCAAGTAGTGAAACAGCAGTACACATATCAATAGAAAGTCTTATACTACTGTTTGTGTTACAGTACATGAATATAATTATATTGTTATTAATTTCTTTAGATACACGATTCCATATTATATTCCTTATTAATCAAATTCTAAAAGTATGCTTTTGTTTACTCCGATAACAAGCGTATTCGCAGAAAAGGTTAAAACAATCACTTTTCTCACAAAGTATATAAATGTAATATGGTCAGAAGGAACATGTAAAAACGTTTCTGAAATAACCACGTTAGACTTTGATGCTTAAAATGTTTAGGGAGAAATTGAATACTGGTGTGTATTTTTTCTTTACACTGCCAATGCCAGCCATATACAGTACAGTTTACATAATATGTTTATGTTCCTAAATTAATATCATTTATGACCTTCAGATGCATTATGCTCCTCTTCTTTTTATGCTCAGCTACTAAAATTTCCCTTTAGTTGTAAAATTCCATAAAAAAGTTCAATACTAAGCGGATTAAAACATGCACAGTAAAGAGATTAAATGATTAAATATTTTCACTAACGACCAATGCACCATGAGGTCATTTTGGCCAGCCAATCACATACCGCGGTACACCATGGTGGCTTGTGGGTAGTTGCGTGCGGTGCGGGTTTGTACCACGAAGTTTGAATGGCTGTATCTGTAAGTCTCTACTAACTTTGCACTAAACCGTGATCTACACACTGTGTACACAATTCGACACTCTGTGATCATAGAAATGTTGCTGATTGGGCATCACTTAAAACAATTTCATGTCTTTCCACATGTTTGTACTAGGTTCAGATAAGGCCAACAACAATTACTTTTTTTATTAATTTACAATTTCAGTGTTGCTTTGGCTTTGTGCTACATGTCATTCCTTCTCAAAGGTCCTTCTCAGTTTTGGGTCTTCAACAGACTAAAGTTTTCTCTATTTTTCCTTTGATTTCCCCCCTCAAGTTTGCAGCGCTTTACCTGAAGACATTTTACTTTTTCACCCATTACAGTGATCAGCTTGAGCAAAGTTGTCATTTAAAATGAAATGAGACTTCATTGGAAGGGGGAGAATACTTTTGCAAGGCACTATACTGTATGTATTACAATATGTTTCTCTATGATCAATTACCACAACTATTTCACAATTTAAAAATAAATTATTGAATGTAATTTTATAAAACAATAGGCTGATTATGGTCATTTGGCTTTGGATTTTTTCACGTTAGCTACCATATTAAACTGTACCCAAATAAAAAGCATGTATTAATTTTGAATATTTAATTCACATCTTAAAGATCTTCAGTTCTTCAGCTAATAAACAAGTTCCTGATTCATAAGACTGCTGCGTCTAACAATGCATCCCCATGCTAATCACCTGGTCAATAAATTCTGTTGCATACTCCCATGTTCCAACAAACTAATTCATCTTTAGGTCTGTCAGTTTCAATTCAATTTTCCTACTTTAATCCTTAGACATAGTGAATTATGTACTATATTGTAAGTGTTCTTAACCTGGTACTGTACAATGCTACGATTTTAAAACTTTTAACTCTGAACTGGAATGACAGCAAATTCTACTGTTTAATACTATGCATGCAACATTTAAAACTATGTACTATTCTCTTCATATTAAGTATGGGCATGTTACAAATTAAAGGGAACAAATGATTGCACAAATTAATGAAAATATGATTCACCATTCATTTTGTTATATTAAAAATGAAGTGTAGCTTTAGGTACCTAAGGTTTTTATTCTAACATAATATCAGAGAATTAATGTTTCAATAAACACTTGGGATTCTGCAAGGAAGTGTCATTCATCTACTGCTCTTAAGACAGTAATACATCATTAGCATCATTAATACATCATTTATTATTTTTTCTTGATCAGTATTGAGATTCAATTCCTTATTTTCAGTCAGGATTATTCATATACAGTATGAAGACAAGTAACAGAACCAGACTTCCTAAGTGTACAGTATAATACAAATTCCATAAAGACTATAAAAGAACAAAAATACAAAGTCAGTTCCAGAGTCCTTTGGGTTCTTTTCTTCTTCTTTCATCATCATCCTTCTTTTCAGTTTTGCTGCTGTGACTTGTAGTCAAGCTTCTGATCTTGATGTTTTGCATCTAGGAACTTATGCAGCAATGATATTTATTCATACAGTATAGAGTGCCTTGCAAAGTATTCAGGCCCTTGCATAGTTCTAACATGTCTGAAAGCATTACAGCAAAAACATGACACTCCGAAGCAGCATTTTTATTCCGAGGCAGATCTGGTTCCAGTGCAGGCAATGTGGGGAAGAAACAGGCTGAATAATACTGTTCAGGCTCACAAACAGGTTTATTGTCCTTTTTACTGTACTTACTGTGGGCTTTACTAGTAATCGCGGGGAGGCACTATAGCTAAGAGCCTGAGAGAGAAAAAAAGGCATTCAATACACTACGGGGACATGAGGCAAAAGCATGTGAAGAGGGGACCTCTCCATGTTTTATACAGGAGGAGAGGGAGAAAATGAACCTTAAGGGAAAGGGCAAAGAGGCTACTGAATCCGTCCACTCTGGGCAGTGTTGAACACTAAAATATACAGCGTACCTGAGACAATTCAACGATTAAAAAACAAGACGGAAATCAGTAATTAATACTAAAGTAAAATTGAAATAGTATGAAGGGATAAATATTCAAACCCTAAATTTAGCTAAGCTAAATTTGGATGCACAAAATCACCTTGAGGAGCTGCACAATTAATTGATTGGCCTCAGTGTGTGTTTTAATAATTGTTCTCCTGATTTCAGAATTTAAACACCTGTTTTTGTGTGGTTCCTTTGTCATGTAGTATATTTCAAGAAAAGACTCCATTAACACCAAGGGGATTTAAAAGCCATAAAAGGATAAAGTAATTGAAAATCACAGGTCATGAGAAGGGTAGAAAAATACAGAAATCTCTGAACATCGCTGTGTGCATAGTCTGCTCAATCATTAAGAAATGGAAGGTGCACCGTACAACTCAGACACTGTTCAGATCCTCCCATCCCTCCAAATTGAACAGTCTGACAATGAGGAAACAATGGTGAGGGATGACATTTTGAGGCCTTAAAAGCACTTAAGTGATATTGCAAACAAGTGGCAAAAGGGTTTGTGGTCAAATGAAAAACATTTTGGTGCAATTACAAAGTATTACATACTCTATGTCGCAAAACTAATACAATGCATCACCCAGTCTTTATCATCCCTACAAACAAACATGGTAGTGGCAGCCTCGTGCAATGGGGATGCCTCTGGTCAGCGGGACTGGAGCTTGTTATGATTGAAGGGAAAATGGATGGACCAAAGTACAGATCAATACTCGACATAACTCTGTTTCAATCTGCTGAAGACAACTGGGAGGGAATTGATCAAACGTGCAAGGCCAAAGCTACACTGGAGTGGCCTAAAAATAAGAAAGTGAATGATCTTGAGTAAGTGGCCTGACCAAAGTTCTTACTAGAATCTGAGAATCTGTGGAAAGACTTGAAATTGCTTTCCATAATGAATCCTCAAGCAACTTTACAGAATTTAAGCAAATATACCAAGAAGAATGTGCACAAAATACACTGAACCAGTGTTCCACTAGTTCCACTGAACCAGTAGTTTGAGACTTACCAATTACCAAGACTTACAGCCAATATTTCAAAATCACTTTTATTTTCTCTTTAGTTTTCATTTAATGATCATTTAGTTTGTATAATTTTGAATTTATAAGATTATATGCAAAGTGCAATACAGAGGTGTGATATTTACAGTAGCATTGCTTCTTACATCTCCAGTGTCCTAATTTTGATTTTGAACTCAGCTGTCTGGGCAGAAATTTAACATTGTCTCCGTGCTTTTGCAGATTTTTACCAAGTGATCAGTTTTCCTTCCACCTTCCAAGTCATGTTGGCTAGGTATGAATTGTTAGATTTCCCTATATTGAGGTGGGCTGGTGTCCTACTAGATGTGAGAACAGCTGTGTATTCTCAATCCCGTTTTGGGCCCTATGATCCTGGGATAAGCTCTGGCTTGTTGTGACCCTCATTGTGATAAGCAGCTTTAAAAGGATGGTTTTGCATGCAAAAACTACATATGGTGATATAAAAAGTATGGCTGAAAAAATGTAAAACAACTCTGAATATTCTACATTCAAAGCAATGTAATACTTTGGAATGCAATCAGAAAGCACCCTGAAGCACCATAACACAAATGAAAACTAATGATGATATTTCCATTGTAACATCACAATTAAAAGAACATTTACAGTACAAAGAAAAACTTTCATGTTCAATTTAACTATTACTGTATAAAAACAGAAACAATGAAACTAAAAGTGAGACCTTAAGAAAGAAGGTCAACAGGTATTGCTGCACATTTCTAAGAACAGGAAAAAGCTTCTGCAGATGGTCATTCAACTGCTGCATTTTAAAGGATTTAAGAGGTAAACAAAAAGGCACTCACAGCTGTCTTTCTCTTCAATATAGTGGTCCTGATTACAGAGTGAAGCAAACACTGAAAACACCATCAGAGCAGGAAGCTTTTAAATAACATTGTAATTTGATCATACAAATAAATTTAACATTTTATGTAACCAAACTTTATTTTTAACAGACAATACAGAATGAATCCTTAACTGGAATGTTATCGCTTCAAACCTCAGGTGAAATGTTGCTGTTCCCGCAAAGAAACTATTTCACTTGAATTGTTTTGGTAAAATTCCCAGATGTATTAATAGGTTCAAATATAAGTTAATTTGGATAAAAGCATCAACCAAATAAATTAGTAAGAAAGATTTGCATTCACCCTATCACATTCGACCAGACATCACTGAAAACTGGGGACTTGGTTTGTGCCAGAACAGCAGGAGAGACATGATGTGAAGTTGAAGCTGAAGATAAGTATGGTTCATACATAATAGATTTACATGACCTACAGTAAGTACCATGTTAAAAGCCTTCCATAACAGCACTTGCTAATAGCAATAACCATATTTTATTTAATTGATATTTTTTCTGCATTATGCATACATACTGTACACTAAAGGTGTCATTCCTGCAACAAAGAAATTAAATATATCTGGAAAAAATATGAGTTCACATGACATGTTTAAAGGAAGGCTTCAATGACTCTGTTACCAAATTAAGCCATAAAATGTACTGTATAAGCGTAACTGTGATAAAAAATGAGTCTGCCTAGGAAAATTTTAATATTGAAATTCTAGGAGATTTCACATTGCTGAGATTAACCCCTATTCATCCCCCACTATAGTACTGTCATTTCATGTAACAGATACTTTGTTAAGAAATTTTCCTATTCATCTTTATATTTCTGTAGCCTTTATCCTTTATGAAACATATGCTGACGAATTTAGCCACCTTTTGTCCAGCAGGATATCATGTCAGTTTCCTATTTTCAGATGTTCCAATGTAATAATACCTAATTTCTTTTGAAATTTGCATTATTCATGGTGATCTAAAATATATCTGTAGAGATGGGGAAAGAACAGGTCCTTGCAGAAGCTCATGACAGATTAATTATGAGTTTCCGAGAGCTCCAGATTTCACTCCATTATTCTGGTTAAAGGCAGTCATACAACTAAGTACTTGTCGCTAATCAAAATGGAAATTTGTCTTCGGTCCACTTTCAAATTTTTCCCATAACCCAACAAAAATGCAGTTTGGAATTTTCATTTCATACTTTTACATTGATTAGATTGTGACTACTATGGTATTATCACAAAGATATACTCAACGTTGACTTAATAGGCCAACACTGACTCAAATCTACTATTATGCTTCCGTGAGAGCAATTCTGTAGCAGATATGGAATACTGTCACAAAAATAGTAAGTCCTAACTTGAGATATATTTGAAATGGGAAAAATCAAAGGATGAGTAAACTTGGCTGTTTTTTGTGAAGTAATGTATGAATGTTTGACAGTGATTTACAGTATCTTGCATTTAGTACTGTAGCTGCAGAAACATTATTGGATGTAGTTTTATGACTGAGCAGATGTGACTGCTGACCTCTTTTTCATCTTTAAACATTTTATGAAAAAAACAGTAAAACAAGCTTCATCTCAGCAGAAAATTATTATGAGTAACACTTTTTACAGAACATGTATCAGAAAAAAGTACTACAGGAGCAGTAGGATGTCAAGTTATTACTGCTAAATCAATTTATATCCTATTTCATTATGATGGCAACAAGGCAAGAATTATTGCACTCTTTTCAATGTCAGCTAGTGTGCACTTCATACAATTAAAAAAGTCTAGAACAGGTAACCAAACATAAAACTAAATTGTAGCTGACAGAATAAAGTAATTAGTCACATTTCTTCCCCCAGGTAACTGTTCAAGTACAATAAAAGCCAGTATATATTGTAGAAGATAATGATCAGAGTAGTGTTTTTTAAAGAACCCCAAATAATCCAATTTATCTCACAATTAGATTTCTTAGCTCATTATATGACAATATTGATTATATTTTTTTATTTTCTGAGAAATGGTTGAAGAGTAAGAGTCAAGTCATAATGATCGAGATCCCCATCATTATTTGAAATAAAAGGTTGACCTGCATTGACTACAGGAGAAGGTTTTAGTACAGGCATTTGTTCCTGATGGCAAGACCTTTCACTGCACCGAAAGTATGACTTATCTGTTCATCTAAAACAGTGCATTCTTAGAATAAGTAAACTGGGAAAGAGCCACAGTAACTCAAATATTTTGCACAGAAATGATACAGTCACAAGGTAAACTTTCCCTAATCGTAAAGTCTGATAATATACAAAGAAAAAAAAAGCAAAATGCCTACTTGGATGATTCTAAAACATTATAACCCTTTTTCAATTCTATCAGTGGCTACAAAAGTTTACTTTAAAGTTTTTTTCTTTAAGATTTCTACCTCAGGCTTCTCTCCAAATTTACATGACTTAAATAGAAATCTGACAAAATGGCATTATAATATTATGACAGGATATCTAAATGTATCACATTTGCTTTCATTTGCTGCAGTGCAATTGTCGATTAAGAAGTATTTCTACGAGTTACATTTGCTAAAGCACTAGATGTACAATATTCCATTATGTATTCGATAAATACAAGACTTAATTATGATATCCTGCACTCATTAAAAATAGCATTTTTTATTCAAAATTCTTAAATTGTATTTGCCAAAGGTCTTTTCAGACAATGCACACAATTTTTACAAGGGTTATGATCGACAGAAACTAATACTCTAGAAACCTATATTTTTACTGGTGAAAGTCATATTCTACTCAAAACAACCTACATGGGTTAAGTCACCTGTTGCACTGATGAATCACATGTTCAGACTCATCTTGCAGATTACCATGCTTCTCACAAGGTTATGGCATGCTTTCAACTGGGATTTGTACTTCATCAAGTCTTCTTCTCTTAGAAGTCTTCTTTTATGGACATCTTTCTTTTCCATTTTCTGTAATTGTTCTGTTATGTACCCTCTCTTTTTACTCACACAGTTTATTATTGCTACTTTCATCAGTCTTCAATGTTACTTTTAAAGGTATGTTACCCTACCACAGTATCTACTTGCACTAACAGAAACCATACAATAAGTGTGTAAGAAGCCTCACCTTGAACAGTACCCCCTTTGCTTCTAAGCCATTTCAAAATCCTTCTGAATCCTCTGTTGCTTCATGCATATGTTAGACTTCCCATTTGCCAGTACTGAAATTGAGATTCACCCTGCACAATCTTAACATGTATCAAAAAAGACCCCTTAAACTTCAAATCATTCTGTCATGATCAGGAAGGCTCATAAGAATGGTTCCAGATAAGGATAAGAGGAAGCAAATATCAGACAACTGTTTTCCTTGATACAAACCTATGCATTCATAGTTGTATTATATTACACTGGATTTGTGGATTATACAAAGCACTGTTGTGTATCAGAAAGCAATGCGATTCCATTAAAGTTCAATAGTGTGATGCTCAACTGATGGAGTCGAAGAGCAGGAGGTATGTCATGTCATTTAAAGGAACAAATCCTCTTGCCACAGCACAAAGCAGAGAGGTTTGATTGACATGCTTTTTCAGTTACAAACAGGAGGCACGCCTACTATAATTCAGTAATTTTCCTGCAGCTATGTGTAGGTTAATAGTAGTTAAAAGTAGAAAAGGTGTACAGTCTAGAATGAACATTTTCTGAAGAATGTACAGCTGATTTGTTTTTGTTTTTCTTTTCAAATCAGTTATTTGCTAAACAGCTTAATATTGTGTGGGGAAGTAAGTGAAGTTTATTCTTAATATTGTGATTTAGGAACCTAATTTACAAACTTACTATACATGGCTTGCCTTCATCAAGGATTTACTCACTGAAGAATAAAATCAGGAGAATCTAACATTAATTTATATAGCTGAAACTAATTTGATTCTAAAACTTTGAAGTTTTAAAAAATCTAATTTAAAATTAGGCCATCTTAACAATTCTAATGTTTTATTGCTTTCTATCCTCATGAAAGAAAACAATTAGTGCAATAATTTTATAGTATAATGAATAAATAGTCTAATAAACAATTTTAGCTCCCTCTAATCAATTTGTAATAATTAAGTTTTCAATTAAATTCACATAAATATAATTACTTTATATTTGTGAATTTTCACTTTTTAAATGGAATATAATGCACTTTTAATTGTCTGCAGCTTTTATTACAACTAACTGATTACATATTCATTCATTTAAATTACCCACAGTTTCTATTTACAGTACATTACTTGCAATATGTTGTATACATCAAGCATGGCTTTCAACAATTTAAATTGTATATCCAGCCTCAACCCACCAATACACACACATCCATTGATAAACAAAACATTGTGAACAAAATAATACTAAAAAACATTTGCAAAATATATTATATTGCTTTTGTTGCTTTTTTATCATTTATTTCTATATACTCTACATATACAGTATATTATCAGAATGTTTTTTTTAATAAAATCGCTATTTTACTACAGTATGTCCTCTTGCAGTTTTTTCTATGATGTACAGTACTTTATTCGAAGACTATATATTTCAGGACAGAAATATTCCTTCTAGAGCCACATTCTCTTCTCTTTTTTGTCTCATACAAAAAAGTAAAATAAAATAAAATAAAACACGACATGCTTTAGGAGTACTTTGTTGCTATGTTCTTCTTTTGCTGTCTTTCTAGTTTTGTGATACACTGTAATATCATTTCCATCTTTTCTGTACTCCACTGTGAATTATTAAACACCAGCTGGTTTCAGTTTTTCCTCAGTCTTACTGTATGCTGAGACACACAGTAAATATAGTATTTCTTGGTGGATTTGTTTGTGTTCCACATGCTGTGTTCAAGTGTTAGGCAAGCAGTACTATTAGTGAATACTGAAGCTGTACATAACAACTAGTAAGGGTGCTTGCCATTTGCAGAGCCCACAACTGACATTTAGTGAATGAAGCCTTTAGTCAAGTGACTGGATGAAGCTTTTTTGAAGCTCAATTAATTGAATGGCAGCAATAAAATACTTTTTCTTGTGCTAGTGAAATCAACCCTCAGGTATACTTTAGTCTAATGTGAGAACTAACGATGATTTAAGTAAATTAAATCAATTTCTATTAGTGACTAATGCAGCCATCAAAACACAATTGTAAGTGCCTGTGGGTTGCATTAAGAGTGGTTTACACATTTGTTACCTCGAGCTATTAAAAAATAGTCTGTCTCACGCAAAGTTTTATTGTAGGTCAATCCATTTGTAGAGTAAAAGGGCAGTGACCTCTGAATGAAGTCAAAGCAAGGTGTTAAACATGAAAAACATAAATAAAATAAATTGCTGATAGGAGACAGATATGTAAAGAAAATCTGTGATGAATATAGAATTTGATGTAGATGTACATCATGAAAATATATGTCTTCTGCACTTAATTGGTTGATAATGTATTGTTTTACAAAGCATTGAGTACAATATTCGTTCTGGAAAAAATAAAAGGGATGACATCTTATTTATGAGACATTGCTTCAGAAACTGTTGGACCATTTGCACAAAATGGATAGCATGTATTATAATAGTGAAAGTATCTCAATTATCCTTCATGTTAATGCTATGACCCAAGATTGTTTGAAATAATTAGTACAATAATTAATTAATAAATATATAATTAATACAATTTGTAGTTTATACTTGTCCACAATAGCTTCTCTCATGGTAACATTAACCTTAGCTACTGTACATAGGATATCCAGCACATGTGTTACTTTGATGTCTTGAAGAACGTGTTTCCTGTATAAGGTTTGGGGGTGTTCACTTTTTCCAGGACAGTGGAGGAATTACAGTATGTTATTCTTGAAATCTGCTGTTACAGTATTCTGCCACTTACTGTATAACCATGAAGCAAATTCAGAATGAATATTTTGAAGAACCTTCATGTTTTCTAACATCAGACTGGGTTGTTATAAATTATTAACAGGCATATCTAAAGGCTACAGTAACTGGGTGAACTAAAAATGCAGTATAGCAGCAAGAGAGGATTCAAGCCACATATAACCAGAAAATAACCCAAATAGTAATGTATAATTTTGGTATTTGCTTAAGGATAAAATGTCAGTAAGTTAGTAAATCTTTTACTGTATTAGTCTCATAACAGTTTTGATGAAAAAACAATTGTTTGAATTCACATGACCTGCTAAATCAGTTTATATTTATACAGTATATACTGTTTTTTGCTATTCTCATCCAACTATCCATTTCAATGTCTTAAGAGGTCTTTTCCTTGGTAAAGTCTTATGGTGACATGACATTATGGTTGTGGTTGTATTCTGACCCATTTTTTCATCTCTGCCTCTTCTGTGATTCCCAGCAATAATCTAGAACTCTTACTCTCCAATACAGTATATTGTTAGAAAAATGTTAGTATTTTTACTCAGAAATGAAATGTTATTTGAGAGTTAAGACTCATACCATTGGTCAACAATGTATTCTGAAGCAGACACATTGACAACGTACAGTTGTTTTTATATTAGATGCAAAATAAATACTCAAAGATCTTTCTAGATTTTGTTAGGGCCCATTACTCTCTGCCAGCATTCTGAAACCAAAATTTGTCTGCCAATGCTATAGATCATTTCCAAGATAGGCATGAAAGGACTATAACTGTGATATAAAAAATACTCCTTTCAGACATAATCATCTATAATTAAACTTTTATTAAATAAAAAATAGTCCAGAAGGGTGTTCCTTGTATTGTACAGAACATATATTTGCCCATTTCACTGATCAAAGTTAGCTATTTCACATTGTGCCCTAATAAGTGCAAACAGCTCTCAATGGTTCCCAAATACCTTTATAATGTATACTGTATGCAAATAGTAATTAGATGTCTGTTGAGACACTGCTTCTTTTCATAGTCGTGAAACAGGGAGCATTAATGAGCTAAAGAAGTAATTAATATTCATCCCCCATACTTTATAATGACTGTTTACTCTTAAAAACACCACAATCTTGAAACTTGTCCCTTGAAATAAAATGTCAATGCTATTAAATTACACATACCATGCAATTTAGATTAGAATCTAATTAGAATTAGAATACGAATCCTGCTACGTTTCTGAAATTCCATAGAACAGTATTTAATATTAAAGCATACCATAGTAGCCTTTCAAAATCATTTTCATTCACTGCAACAGCCTGTTAAGCAGTGAGTTTGCATCTTAATTGTTAGTTTATTTTGCAAAATAAATTAGTATATAGTTGTACATCAGACCTGAACTAATTGTTCATGAATTAATCAAAGAAGTAAAACAAAAATGATTGACAACTACAGTATTTTGCTGCATTCCAGGAGTGTTCATTTTTTTCTGTTAAAATTAATTATTTGGAATTTGTTTGAAATGTATAGATTATACATTGGTCAGCCTTATATGATTTTTATTACCATTTTGTCTTACACCTTAATCTCACTGAAGAGATAATGGATGCCCTATTCCAGAATCAAACAAAAAGAGGACAATCCCTTACTTTGTTTAATGGTCATGGTTAATTGAAATGAGAAAAAAAGATGGAACCATGGAAACTGCTACTTTTCTTAGTAAATTATGGAAAAGAAAATTAGTTTTAAAGGATTTAGGGAAGCTAAGCTTTAAATTTTAACCAGACTAATTAATTTACTGATTCATCATTGTACATCCAGATATCACAGGAACAGCAAAAATGATTTCTTATATTTAAAAAAGTTGGTTTTAAAATATTTAATAGTTTCATATTCCATTAGTGTTATCAGAGCATCAAATCAATTAACAGAGAGCTACAAAAAATATCACAATTGTTTTAGAATTATTGCCCTGTTCTCTCTATAGAACATAACAGCTACCAAGATAAGCCACAGAGGAGAAACAATTCACATTATAATTAACGTCCCTAATTTGGTTAAAAAAGAAAAGACAACTTTGAAAGTATTTCTACAATGTTGATCAAAAATAAGTACTTGGAAATCATAGACCAGATAGACTGAGCCTACCTATAACAGTTTGTAAAGATGTTAAATATTTACAGAATAAACATTTCCCCAGTCTATAAGTCTGCACTAATTACCAAATAACAATATCCATACCACTTAGAACACATTCAATCAATGCACAACTGGAAGAGAAACAAATGCTGTTGATTCAAAATCAATTTTGTACCAAAGAAAATTGTACAAAATGTGGAGCCTAAAAGCATCTCAAATTTGTATCACCTACTGCCGAAATTATTAAATTAACATTACAGCTTCAAAAGCAAAACAAAGACTGTTCACGGAAAAGAACAAAAAAAAACTGTGGACAAACCAAAAACATGTGAAATGAAAGTTTTACAAGGGGGAAATTATACAGTACTGTAACTTTTAATAAACATTTATTTTTAATGTTTTAATTTTTAAGTTATATTGAATGATAGTGCCTTATCATGTCCTTGTCAGACTAGCACTGAGAATTTATTTATTTACAGTATATCCACTAGTTTTTAAATGAAAGAAAATTGATGCACTATGTATCTCTTTGACAGTGGTAGATAAAACTTTAAAAGACAGAAAGAATGATTCCATGCTGAACCTACTGTACATGGACATGGAGAATGCATATGGAACTTTTATTGAATCTGTCCTAACATTCATTGGAGCAGTCTAGTTTGGTAACCCAGAATAAACACAATAAAAACAGTTTGATGGTGAAAGCAGATGGAAAAGTCATCACTGTGTAACAAGCTACAGCTGGGAGACATCTATACCAAAGCAGAGTGTGGAAGACCAATATAATCATTGACTGTGATGATGATCTCTTACACAGGGAATATGAGCTCCTCCTATCAAGGAGTCGATTTAGACTGCCTGCCTTGATTAAAGTGCAATAGAACTATGTTATCCTTTATTCCCATGACTATAAACCTGCTTAATTTGGACAACATGCATGGATCTCAAGTCTCTCACATACTGATCATCTGATTTCTCTTTTTTTCAAATTGTAAATTGTAAAAATTAAAAATCCTACAATCGTAAAGATTACTTAAGATGCTAATTGTTCCGTGCATGTTTCTTTTTTTTAAATGGCTCATGTTGTTTAAATGTATTATACTTTGTGTTAAAGTATGTCTTGTACCTGACGGCAATGTAAATTTCCCACCTGAGACAATAAAGGAAATAAGTAAGAATTAAAGCTATATACAGAAAGCAGAAAAGCTAACCACCAGCTTATCTCTGTGTTGCTCTGTTAATGGCATGGAAATGCAAAATCAATCATATTATAATATGGCCTGCAGAATTATTGAAAATAATCACAGGACTAGTGTGGCACATCTTACATTAAAAAATCAAAAGCATTGGTAAGGATAAACTGTTAAAATTTGAAGCTGTAATAGTTAGCAAAAACAGGCGTATGCTTGGCAGATGCCCAGAGACTCTTCAAAATGCAAATTTTTCAACCTATGGGAAATCATGAATTAATTGGTAATAGTTCTCTTTTAAAGATTAATTACTTTAAGCATTGTATTCAATACATTTATGAATCCTTAATCACCCCCAAAGCCTTTGTAACAGATGCATTAAGAGCTATAAACTCTTTTGGGGGAGTAGGTACAGTAAATAAGGGCAATAAAGAGTTTACTCTATTAAAATTGTATTAGGCCTGTGAAACTTTTCAGTTTAGCATGAGCTCTTTATAGCAGTCCAGTACTACATTTGTAGTTCAGAAATCTACTGTATTCAAGCAAAAAAGAAAATAAACTATGACAAAACAGATACAATTACTATACAAATACTATGTTTAGCTATAGAAATTAGACTTTCAACAGTAACTAAGAAGTTTTTTGTAGGAACAAACTACAGTATGATTTAATCTGTTTTTAACTGTCTGATGTAGCAAAAGAAACATGCCAAAGAGTGACAAGTACACAATAAGCATTTATTAATCTACTTATTTGTTTTTGTTGCATTTATATACTGTATATATACTTATATAATACATTGCACCTTCTGAACTTATTTTGCATGTTATTCTCAATTTTGTGATGCAAGATGGAGAGTGAAGGTAGAAACTCCATTATGAGATCAACTTGACCAATATTGGTCAGGTCCAGTTCTTGAAAGGCAGTCTGTTCAATCTTTGCTCCAAGATGGAAATAATTTACAGTACCTTCATTATATATACAGTATATTGTATATAATTATACATAAAAATACTGTTAACTTTGTTGAGAGATGGTTACCAATGAATTACATCTTTAAACAAAACCACAGATATCTAAGTGGCATGTGTCCTCTAGTACGTTAAGAAGAATAGAGCAAATGAAAATGTATTGGATTTATAAGACTTTACAAAGGTTCTGCTACTGGAAAGAAAGCTTATATTTCATATTTAAATTGGAATTAAAACTGTAGCTTGTAACCAATTAAGCTTATTATAGCTTTGTGGATGAATCAGTACTCAAGAAAAAAAATATTTATTTTGCCTTCTGAGTTTGAAAAAGAGGGGTCTTTTCTTGAAAAAGAATGGGTTAACCATTTCTATAAATATTTATTTTCTTATATTATAATTATAAGATTATATACATTTGAAACTCATATGGCAGTTGCTTGCCAACACATTATACATTCTACAATAATCTAAAGTATCATATAAACATATTTTACAATATGTTCTAATAGAAAAAGGTTATTTGCAAACAAATTTAAATGTTCTTGACACAATATCTCAATTAACAGATCTCTATCCAATTGAACATCGGTGATTCTAACTTACAATGGACGTTCATCGAAAGGTATGAAGGAATTAGAGCAAATCTACATAGAGTATCCCTTTGAAGTCCCAGAAACTCATAGTACACCACAGGAGACATACAGTATCTGTCACGAGTGACCCGCTTAGGAAACGGGAAGATGGACCCTATGCGGTACCCAAGGGGGCTAGACGAGAGGCGAAGTCCGAGTCGAGTTCCGAGGTTCATGGAAAAAAGTAGCAGAGTAGGTTTCCAATCCAGAATAGGGCAAGGCTGAAGTCGTTGTCGAAAAGGCAGTTCCGTGATCAAAAGGTGAAGGTCAATCGAGAAGGCTTCCAAATCCCAAGGGGCAAGACAGTAGACGAAGTTGAAGGTGAGTTCCGTGGTAGGTAACAAAGAGCGAGAAGGAAACAGAATCGAAGGCGAGGTACAGATGCAGCCATTCAAAATGCGCGGTAAAAACCCGCGGTACGGTAACCTACCCACAAGCCACCGCGGGGCACCGGAGCATACCGCAGGGCAAGTGATTGGCTGGCCAAAATGACCGACAGGGGCACTCGTGGTGCATTGGTTGGTAGTGCAAAGATTGAATCATTTAATGTCTTTACTGTGCACATTTTAATCCGCTTAGTTTTGAATATTTATATGGATTTTACCACTAAAGGGAAATTTTAGTAGCTGAGCATAAAAAGAAGAGGAGCATAACGCATCTGAAGGTCATAAACGATATTAATTTAAAACATTACTGTATGTATGTAAACTGTACTGTGTATGGCTGGTCTTGGTAGTTTAAAGAAAAAATACACACCAGTCTTCCATTTCTCCCTAAACATTTTAAGCATGAAAGTTTTATGAAACGGTACCCAAATATGCGATTGCTGTATAGAATGAATTTTAATTTAAAAAAAATATTTAACACGAACATTAAGCTGTTTACATCTTCCGCCTGAGAACAGTCACCCGTTGCTACCCAACGCAGAATGGTGATTGGCTGACACTATCTGACACCCCTCTGATTGGAGAAAAAAGACGTGCTGGTTTGCTATACCAGGAAGAGAATTTCTTTCAATTCTAAACGTGTATTTTAAAAGTTTAAGAAGTAAAAACCTTACAGCGTACACAGATTTCTAAACTGATCAGGATCGTTATCTTTGTCTTATGCATAATAATGTTCACCGCTCTGTCCAGCAAATTAATAATAAACTTTATTTTATATAGCGTTTTAAACGAATAAGTAATTAGATTGCTCATAAACCTAATCACTTGCTTTTTCTTTTTATTTAGGCTCAGATTACAACTATAGATCGAATTATTAATAACCATAATAACAACCAACCAACAAAAACAACCATATAAACATAATGGTGGTGCTGGACCTTCCAGTTTTATTTATTTATTTTTTAATCGCGTAACATAAACATATTACCGTATGCAAACTGTACTGTATACAATATGTACATGTATATTTAATGTCTTAACTGTGCCCGTTTAAGTATTGAATATTCATATCTAATTTTACCACTGAAGGGAAATCTTAACATAAACATACAGTATATGGCTGGTCTCGGTACTTTAAAGAAAAAAATACACACCGGTATTCCATTTCTCCCTAAACATTGTAAGCTTCGAAGTCTTTAACTAACGTGATACCGGAGTCAACAAGCATACTTTTAGAATTTGATTAAAAGGGAATATAATATGGAATCGCGTATCTCAAGAAATTAATAACGATATAATTATATTCATGTTGCAAAAGAACTGCAACGGACATAAAAACTCCCTTGCATGGTTTCATTACGACCAGAATCGGTCTTGAGATATTTTTAACTTGATTTACAGTATTTGAGAGGTATGTCTTAACACCGATACTACAGTGCTTAAGTACTGCTCACGTATATGTTTCTAGGTTTATATTATGCATTTCATACGGTCAAATTACTTTTGAGCAATAAGAAGCGAGAAACGGTATGCGTTTTACTTTCGTTTTGTGCTGGGACCCGTGGATTGATTAGAGATATCAAGTACATACAAGTCATTTTTTAAATGTTGTAGTTCGTCTTGAAAAAATGTTACGAGTACATCATCTATCAACAATTACACAGGTTCTGTTTCCATATTGCGGATTTTGGTTACGTAATATTATTTTCTAGATTTCACGTTGTGAATATGATGGGATGTCTGATGGGATGTTTCTAAAAATCCACCCTCTGTAAAACGTCTTCTCTAGTTGTCCTGCATATGTATTCGCTAATGAAGCTGTGTGTTCTGAGCCTAGATCTCTACATTTCTGTATGAACCAGCTTAGAGGGCTAAAGACAGCTTGTGTTTAAATTGAGTGTAAGGCAATTTATGCTTCTAAAGTCATGGTCAGCATTTATCTTTGTACTGTGTTGTAAACTTGTTCTGTGCCAAGTCACATTATTTTATAGCGTTTTTAAAGCGTTATCAAATACGGTGTTACTGTAGTTTACTGAGTCCCATGTCACATGGTCTGTGATTGAAACCTGTAAAACCGGTTTAATTCGTCACAGCCAGCACTCTTCAGGTGTGAGGGTCTTCTGCTCAGAATGAAACGCTAAAATGTTTGTGTATATTCTAATGGTAGTGGGGGCGGGGTGTGTGGGAATAAGTTTGGTTGAAACATTTTCTCTGAAAGCATTTTCTTCTTGTAACCGATCTTGTTACAGCATGTTACAGTTTACTATTATTAACCATATTAATTTTAAGTGCTTAATGTAAAATCTTGTAAAAATATATTTTCATTGTTCAAATATACATTAAGTCTGACTATCATATAATAAGTTAAATACAAAACTAAAGAAAAAATAGGGTTAAATATAATTCAAAATATTTTGCTAACAATGTTAACTGTTTATGAATAATAAAATGTATTAACTAAGGAGTAGGATGGCACAGTTGTTAGTATGTTTTTTGTTTTTTTTTAACCCAATCTCCGGGAAACCATTAGTACGATGGTGAATCGGAGATTCTCAACCCTTGCTGCGTACGACTGGAAAAGAATTCGTGATCGGATCAACGAAATGCTTCGTAGGAGGAGGCAGTCTTTTCCTCTTGTCTAACAGTCTGTCCACAAACAAAACATTCCTGTTAGACAAGAGGAATTGAAAAAAAAACAATGTTGTCAATGAAAACCGGTGTGTGTGTCTCTCCCTGCTGGATGTCCCTCTCACAAACTGCTGAATGAATAAAATAATTTTATTGAAAACGAGTTTGCGATTGTCTGGTCTTTAAATTCTGTAGATACGCGATTCCATATTATATTCCCTTTTAATCAAATTCTAAAAGTATGCTTGTTGACTCCGGTATCGCGTTAGTTAAAGACTTCGATGCTTAAAATGTTTAGGGAGAAATGGAATACTGGTGTGTATGTTTTCTTTAAAGTACCGAGACCAGCCATATACTGTATGTTTAAGTTCCAAAATTAATATCGTTTATGGGCTTCACACGCGTTGCAGTATGCTCAGGCACTAAGTAAAAGGAGATGCTTCGTATTGCTTGACTAATTTTAAAAACTAAGTTATAAATATAAAAATTGCAGGCGCTGCTCTGGTGCGTCGGCTCCTACACAGTGCCTGTCTGCCGTAAGCGTTACAATATACATACAGTACCCAACACTGCTTGTACCCATCTGTCATGTAAATAAAACACCTTGAATTGAATTGAATTGAGGGGAGAAGGGGGGGATACTAAAGCCAATACTGGCTCAATGGGCTTTGACGTGCTAATGCGTTAACGGTCCGGGTGTGGCAGGCTTCCAATGTCAACTCGACTCGATTAGAAGACAATGAACGTATTTTAGCCCTAAATGAATTAATAGCAAACATGGTTTACATAAAATACATTTTTCCAAGAAAGTTTATAATAATACGATCTATAGTTGAAATCTGAGCCTACTTTAAAAATAAAGGAAAAGCATTTTCAGAGAGCAATCACGCTGTGTTTATGAAGAAAAAGTGATTAGGTTTATGAGCAATCTAATTACCTATTCGCTTAAAATGCTATATAAAATAAAGTTTATTTAGAGATGAATGATCAGTGTCGCAGTTTAAATAATGTGAGTCAGGAAACTAACACAGCGCCACCGGATTTAATAACGCAATAAAAACGCTATAAAATAATGTGACACAGTACAGCACAGTACAACAATACTGACCATGACTTTAGAAGCATAAATTACCTTACACTCAATTTAAACACAAGCTGTCTTTCTGTATGAACCTCTAAGCTGGTTCATACAGAAAATGTAGAAATGCATTAGCCTGATCATGATTAAAAAACACATAATTAAACACGCGTTTGCGATTTAAATCAGAACACGATTTAAATCAATATAAATGTTTATATTGTAACGCATACTGTCCCGCCTCCATTTCTCTATAAAAATTTACTGTTGCACACACACACACAATAGAAGCAGGAACCACTGTCAGAAGGGAAGATATATTCAAAATATCGCAAATATCGATCATGTTGCGATATTTTGAAATATAAAAGTCAATTGATTGTCCATAATATCGCTTACCTATTTTTTCGAAGAAATGTTTGTTAAAATAAAAGTCCAGCACCAGCTGGATTCGAACACACAACCTACCAGTTGGAAGTCACGCACCTAGACCAGTAGGCTACAAGACAGCTCGCATGTTCAGGTAGGCGAAACAGCCTTACACAGTCCTGCCGCAGTACACGGATATAATCATACCGTTATTAAATTCTTTAGATACGCGATTCCATATTATATTCCCTTTTAATCAAATTCTAAAAGTATGCTTGTTGACTCCGGTATCACGTTAGTTAAAGACTTCGAAGCTTACAATGTTTAGGGAGAAATGGAATACCGGTGTGTATTTTTCCTTGTGATATTTTAAGCTCTAGTTGAATGATAGGTGTCGCATTTTAAATCATTTTCGTAGCTAGAAATTATGAAACGCCCTGTTAAAAGCAAGGAAGTTTTTATGCCCCGTTGAAGTAAAACAAAATGCCTGACAAAGTATGGCTTGGACAGATTCCAAGTGCTTGTACAAATGTGCTAAAGAAATTATACTTTGAGTATACAGCTTGTCCAAAGTCATCCATTATTAATACTATTAGTAATATCTTCAGTAAAGGCTTTGATGCATAAATATTTCTGATAAAGGTAGGTTGTGTACTTCTGTCCAACTGAGCAATCTTGCTTTCATAATATATACCAACATTTTAATGACTGATGATTAACATGCTGTAATACACAGTTCAAAATTAAAGGCTCAAATGCTGTACATGAGAGGTTAAGCTCCCCCTGGCGGTTTTACAAGGCGACGCCGGATAGTTAGTCACGTGACACACGTGAAATGCGTGATACCGCGTGATACTGTGACACGCCCACCGGGGTATGCCGCGAAATACCTCACCCATTTTGAATGGCTGCATCTGTAGGCGCACAAAAGAACAACCAATACCGGGCGAAGAGGGTTCAGAAGGGTTTATGAAGTGTTGTGGTTGGCCGATTTGCAGGGGTGGTGTCGTTTGGTAGAAATGCCCAGGGTTGGATTGTAATTATTGCGGGTTCATTTCCGTGTGAGAATGTGTTGAGTAGACGACGTGACAGTATCATCCCTGCCAAAGGAGGGTTTAAAAAATGCTAACTACAACAGTGTAGATAAATGTAATCCTCATGTTATATGAACTTAAATTACTTATTACATATACTGTATAACTTGCTCTGTGCAGTGCTATTAAGATTGTTTTAAGAATTGTTAAATTTTTTAAACAGATTTGAAGAATCTGTTATTTGATTTTATTGTTCATATTTCATCAGGGATATAAATAAATGCAGTATATTGGGATGATTTAAAAACACTGACTGTTTTAAGCTGACTTTTTAAAGTCATGAAAATGTGATAAAATACTATAGGAACTGTCTCTTTGCATTTCAGGCTGCTGTATGACATGCTATAAGCCTCATGGGCAAATATATTTTTTTGCTTGATCTAATCATGAGAGTATTGAATGCTCCAAAAAGAAACATTTCAGACTAAGTGAATTGAGTAAAAAGCATTGATCACATAAAAGATAAGGCGATATGTAAATATCAATATGCATTGAAAGGGAAGCCAATAAAGTAAATTTTCCGTTACAATCCATTAAATAATATATTGGAACACTGATACCTTGGCAATGGGACAGCATATGCATAGATATATAGTATGACATACAAATAAAACTGATTTCTGCCCTCATAACTATGTTTCAATTTTTATCTATACAGATCAGCTCAGCTGGACCACAAATATATTGCAGCACTCAGATTTGAAATTTAAAGTTGTAACATCCTCTTAATCTTTCAGACAAAATCAACTAATGTACAGTAATTTAAAACATCACTTTGTTTTTTAAAAGCATAAAGTATGGTAAGGCTTTACCTAAGGTAAGGCTTTTTAAGAAAGTTAAAAAATACCATGGCTATTTACAGGACTATGTAGGTCTGAAAATTGAATATTAAACTGTAAGAAATTAAGAAATCCGTAGACGATGTAGGGTGGTGGATGTAGTTGAGAAGATGCGAGAGGCGAGGTTACGGTGGTATGGACATATCATGAGGAGGGACGTTGAGGAAGTAACAAAGAGGGTAATGGAAATTGAGGTGGAAGGTAACAGGGGAAGAGGCAGGCCTAGAAAGAGATGGATAGATTGTGTGAGAAAAGATATGGAGGTATGTGAAGTGAGTGAGGAAGATGTGCTCGACAGAGACAAGTGGAGAAGAGCAACCAAAGCAGCTGACCCCAGGACAGTCTGGGACTAAGGCTGTGAAAAAGAAGGAGAAGAAGATACTGGAAGCAAAAAGATGAGAATCTAACTCTCAAACTAGAAAGATTTCAGAATAGACTAAATCTGTCCCAATTACAGATGAATCTGTGACCAGTCATTTTCTGACTCAAAAAGAATCTGAATCTGAAACAGTTATAATGACAATTAAAAAAGTGAAAATACAACAAAGACATGCGACAGATTACATTGTTTATAATACATGGCAGATTGTGAGTGAAAATTATATGATTGTTAAATATGCTATCATATTACATGACCTATTAGTTGCCAAAAATGAATAGATGTTCCTTTGTGAATTAACTCCATTTAATTTCTAGAATAAGTAGTTATTTCACTTTTAAGCACTAGAGAAATACAATATGCTACAAGAATAAATAAGAACTGTACCTGTACCTGAATGAATAATTTGTTTACACTCACCAGGAGGTCTATTTTTTTAGTTTATCTGGAATAAACATTCCTAATGTTTTTATTATTAATGTACTTAAGTGGTACCCAATCAAGCCTGCAATAACTACTCCTGAAGTGGCAATTACTGTACCAATTTGTTGTTATGTTTGTTAGAAAAGAAACTTTCAGAGAGGGTGCCCAACTGATTAGTAGATCATGGCAACTGAAAAACAAACCCTGTGTGAGGCACTGGAACAATTTTACAAGTATACTCTACATGCTCCACATTCATTAGTGACTCAGAAAACATGCTCTAGAAGTTACTTAATTCTGATACTTACTGCAATGGCTTATCTTTTAGAATGTGGATATTGCATGAGTGTTTCTCTCCTACTACTTTTGGGTTCCAATGTTTGAAATTTCAGCAACAGAAACAAACCATAACCAGATAAACTAATTTTAATTTGAAACTAAAAAGAAAAAAAAAAGAAGAGGTTGTAAGTGAGCTACCAGTGTGTAAAACAAAACCCACACCACACACTTGCATAACCTGCCTGGGCTACCCATGGCAGCCATTATCCACTGCAGGCTGGTAGCTGATCATGTTGAGAAGATAAATTAGTTCACCACTAGAAAATAAATTTAGGTAGGCCAGATTGTATATATTCAGAGTGAAATGACACCTACCGTTTTCTGTGATTCATTATTATTTAACCAACGTTATGGCTCAGGTCTTTGTTTTTCTACAACGCATTTTACCTCTGTATCAACACATGTACAGTAAGACACGTTGTTGTAAGTTTGTACTGTGTGCAAACAGCCTTGCCAGTTCTAATCACGTTATGGTGATGACAGGGTTTAGGAAAAGAGAAGGAAATCACAGTAGGAATGTAGCTGAAAGGAACATCACAAGTCAATAGACATTCAGGGACCCTACACCAACTCTAGTGGTGTTACTAACTGATACTAACTGATAGGAAGTACCCATGCTGAATTGGGCTCTAGTTTACCATATGTGACGACCCCACAGCAGTGTTGTCATATTCAAAGGGACCACCTCAGGGACTGCAGCAACAACTACAGCTGCTGACACAACAGGGCATCACAGAAGACAATAAATCTGTAATGCCATCTTTAACATGATAATGCTTGTCTCCACATGGTAAAGGGTCAGTCAGGACTTTATCAATTTTGGATTAGCATCTGGGATCAGGAATTGGCCTACTATATCACTTTAGAAATATTCTTCATTACACTTCACTCACTTCAGTATCAGTTTGTTAGAACTATATTGAATGTTCAAATTAATTACTTAAAATGTCTTTAACCTGGCAGTTGGATTAAAGATTGAACAGAAGAACATTTGTAGCCTGTATCTCTGTCAGTCCACACCACCACATTTGCATGTTTGAATTTGAATGGAGTGTGCACAAGATATTAATCAATTGTTGAAGGTTGGTCTGATTAATTTTTGAACTGCATTACACATATCACGTGATTCTTTGGAACTTTCTGATTAAATGATTTTTTAGCAAAACCTCATAGAATATGTATACATTTATCTCATATTAAAATGATCTTTTATCTGTGTTATCTAAAGTGTTTCAATATACTTTTTAGTATCTTAATGTTGCACTTTATTCACCTCTATTTCAAGACCCAGTGTATCAAAGCAAAAAGTCAATCTTACTGCTTATTAAAAATTTGGACTTTAGAATATGTGATGGGGAATTTCAACTGGGCAGAATACTCTAGTTAATAACTAAAAGCTGTGATCAAGCAATGTATTTGAGCTCAGAGACTGGCGAGTGGATTGGAGTTCTAATTGAAAACAGGCATTGGTCTTTTATTATTTTAATTTCCAAACATCCCACATTTTAAAACACAAATTGCATTGTATAAATTATATCCTTTAAGGTTTCACAATTATGAATTTAAAATAATAAAACTGCATTTAATAACACACATTACACAATAATGTAGTTCAGAATTAATAGTTAATGGCTGCACAAAATTAAAAGAATTAAAGTACTGTATTTAACAATAAAAAACTAACTTACTGTAGATATTCAGATTGGACCTTATTGATTCTGGTTTCATGAATGCCTGTTTACTTTGAACATACTGTAGACTGTTTATTTGGTGTCCCTGCCAAATGTGTTTCATATTTAACACTGCTGTTCTTTGCATTATCTAAACCACTGATGCACTTATAAATTATGAAATAGCTTCTCAAATACAACTCTTTGAGACTGCAGTGAATTCTTGGCAGCTGAATACTAGGAAAGCATGCTTACTTGAATTCACAAGGTGTTATTGAAAATAGTCCACCCATGATCTGTAGCAGTGGTACTCAATGCTGTTCCTGGAGTGTTCCTGTATCTGGTTTTGTTTTAACAGGGCCCTTCATCAGCAATATTATCTGGAGCTTTTAACTGATCTGCTTGTGGGTTTAGATCTGCTTTTTGCTCTTAGGTCTTGTTTTAACCCACGTTAAAGTGCAATATTTATGATAACGTCCACATCCAGAAATTTATGTAATCTCTACAGAACATGGAAATTAAGAATTTGCCCTTTTATCATTAAAAAAGTTCATAATAGGTGAATGGATGATGAACAGACACAGGTGGAAATACCACTGTCAGAATATTTTCCCAAATAGTTTTTCCTTCTGTTTCATTCCAATTAGTATGTATTTTAGCTAGTACACCGAATGAGAGCAGTCCAGAAACTCACTAATTAGAACAGAGCTCATTCTTGTTACAAATCTCATTAAGAGTTTTAAGAACTGAAAAAAAAAATTAAAAAGGCCTCACACAGAAAATTGAAATAAATTAGTTTGTGATTAGGATCTCAGTTGGAGACTTCCAGAACTAGAACTGAAAACCACTTTTTTGTAGGTTTCAAAACTGTAAGCTATTCAGGGCATGTAAAAGTTGTGAAGTTTCCGTCAGTCAATCCAATTAACAATTTCATGCTTGAATTAGCTACAAAAAATGGAGATATATTTTACAGGGTAAGATATAAGGGCAAAATCCCTTATTGTTATATTGCAGTCCTGAGGAAAACTGGCAATCTGAATTATTATAATATAGTACTGCACTATTTAGGGCTTGTATTTTGTCCCTGGAAATGTGTGGGTTCAGATCCTGGGTTGAACAATGCTAGTACCCTTGAGCAATGCATGTTACTCAGATTGCTTCCATAGCATACACATTTCTAAAAAAGTTGTGCTTCTCTGCTTAGGATAAATACCGGTATTCAGTACATATCTAGGGAGTTTTGCAAGCCGACAGTTTATGAGCTGTTTATGATACGAACAGCTTGGAGGAAGAAACTGTTTTTGAATCTATCGGTCAGTGTTCTGATACTGCGATGCCTCCTACCAGAACCCAGGGGTGAAAACAGATCGTGACCAGGGTGAATTGGGTCCTGAAGTATAGCTTGATCCCGGTTGTGGCAGCGATCGAGATATATCAGGTCGATGGAGGGTAGCTCAGTCCCAGTGATTTTCTGTGCGGACCTCACAACCCTCTGTATGGCTTTTCTGTCCTGTACTGTGGCTCCACCATACCACACCACAATACCACCGATCAGGACACTCTCAATGGTATTATGGTAAAAATTTGTGAGTGTTGTCTTGCTCATCCCTCACTTCCTTGTACATTGTAAAATGTCTTTTTTGTTTTTAACACTTATGAGAGGTTTGCATCTTGCAGTGAAAGCCCTTGTAATTCTCCTGTTGAGGTCTTCCGCACATAGTGAATTGAAATAATGTACTTTCACTCTTGCACTCTAGAGATGGTCTACAATCTTGCCTTTTTCTGTTGTCAAGTGCTGTAATATTTCTTAGATGATCTGGTCTTTGCCAATTATTTACTACTCCAGTAGCATATTTCTTTTTCAAGACATTCTATATTGATGATTTTACCATGCCCAATCTCTCTAAACGGCTTTAATTTTCTTTGGTCTCATCTTCACAATTACTTGCTTTTTCCATTACATACAACTCTCTAGACTTCATCTTGGTTTATGCCTTTTAACTCAAAATGCAGACACAAAACGTAAACCCCAAAGAATAGAACTAAAGCTATACATTCACAGATCTTTTATGTTTTCACAATTAAAGCAAATGGAACACATGAGCAATTAGAAATGCCTGTCATTTGTTTGTCCCAATACTTATGCTCATCTGAAACAGAGGTTTGATCATATATGAAATTATGTGGTGGGGTTTTATACATGACTTTCAATAGATGCTTAGGGCTTTATAAAATGGTTGAATCGTTTAAATATACTGTAACAAATTATTGTTTTAGTCAAGTTATCAGGAACTCAAGTGAAATAAAAACTAAGACCTTTGTTTGAAGGAGCAACTTCAAAAATATTTTTTCTTGCTAACTCGTACAGACGATAAATATTCAGCATATCAGACTGAAATCTCAAGTTTAAATCTCAATCCTAAATACCATTTAGTATTGAGCTACTGAAACACACTACTGGTATATTTCCACCAATTGCATTTGCAAAATAATGATTGCATGTTTATAAGTTTAATATTGATGTGAACATAATATCATAAGAAAGGTTAGAAACCATTTGTTTCATCTGGGATTTACAGTTTTAACTTGTAAGAATCTCATCAGCCAATTCTTGAAAGAAGCCCGAGTATCAATTCAATAGCATTATTATACATGGCATACAGTATATAGTTCCACGCACCCACAACTCATTTTGTAAAAAATGTACTTTTTCGTTTTAAATGCACCATCTCTATGTATGTATTGTGCATCTTGTGTGGTTTTGCTGTACCTTGTAAGTTTGAACATTGTGGAATTGATTCCATCACTTTAGTTTCTGTTGTAGTTCATTTCTGTGCTTAATGTCAAATAACTTCATTGTCAAATACTATGAATTATAAAGATATAACAAATATGGGAGCAATGATAATGACATTATGCCTTTATAATTAAAAAAATAACCTGTCAAATATTATAATTTTATTTCATTTATTTTTTTATTTCTCTTCACTTCCTTTGATTTGAGTTAACATGGTTGTTTAGTTCAGCTCCCTTCATATACCTCTCTAGGTCAAGACTTAAAACAAAAAGTTATTTCAGCCTGTCATTTAACCTGTCTGTGTTGGTCATTACTAAGCATGTGAATATACCTGGTCACTCTTGTTTGGACTGATTCAAGAGTAGTAGGAACTTGTTTGTATTAGAATATATCCAATATTCTAGATCAAGTCTTCTAATGCATTACACTGTTGTGTTCTATAATTAGCTGATTTCAGTTGTAGAAAGACAAGGAAGTATGTCCTGAGAATGCCATTACCAGTATGTAACTGGCATGCAACTGAGGATGGTCCACATGCATATTAGTAGTCCATCTTATAAATTATTCAATAATATTAATTTATATAAATTTCCAAACATTAGTGACATTAGTCATTAATGAAATGAGTGAAACTAGGAAACTAACCGAACAGTGTTATAAGAAATATTTGTATTTGAATTCCTCCTGCATTAACAGCACAAACTTAAAAAAAAAACACATTTTTAGTATAGCTCAGATTAAATGAAGAGAACGTGGGAACAGTTTTTTCTAAAGAGTTATGCATTACTGGGCAGCAGGGTGGCTGCAGAGGTTAGCGTTGCAGGCTGGCAGCACAGGGGCCCTCGGTGGAATTCCTGGGGTGTTTTCTGTGTGGAATTTGTACAGTATGTTTTCCCTTTGCTCACATATGCTTGCTCTGGAGGCTCTGTTTTTTTCCCCACAGTCCAATGACATACTGTACTGTATTAGTAGGTTAATTGGCTTCTGGAAAAACTGTCTCTGGTGTGCTTTTGTCTGTGTCTATGTGTACATTGCTATGAACTGGCTTCCCATCCAGGGTGTATTCTGCCTTGCTCCCATTGTTGTTGGGATAGGCAATTTGTATTTGTTTTTTTTTTAAATGGGTATTCCTGACTTGAACGGAATGAGATATGGGTCCAAGCCACAGTCATGGAAGGAATTTAATATTCAGCCCTAGACTCTGGTATTATAAATGTCACATAATGATTATGTCATAACATTATTAATGTCAATAAGTCTGTGAAGGTGTTTCTAATGTATTACTAAAGGTACACTTAGCCCTTTGAAACTAAGACTAAAAGCTTGTAAGGCTACGACTATGAAATTCTGAGGGCATTGTGCCAAATGTAGGATTATATCCAGTAAATAAATTCAGTAATCAAATCATGGTGGGGAAAAACAAATGCAAACAGACTTATAAAAAAATAGCTCTGCAAAAAAAAAACTTTTTTTTAAATCATCAGTTTAGTAAATCATTAAGGGTGTTTTTTATGCTGTAGAAACATTAAAGCCATAATTAGAAAAATTAAAACTCACAATTCAACTGCAAAACAATGTTTTTCTCACTTAATAATGACCTGTGCCATTTTTTCTCACCATACTCTTCCACTTGAAGAGAAACTGGAAAGCAGCACAGTAATTACAATTTATTCAAATGAACTTATTTAAAAATAAAGATCTGGGTAGGGACTGCTCACATTGGTCTGGAGTCAAACTGAATTAATAAGTATTCTAACATCTAACTGCAGCTCTCTTTATCACACCATCTCTTCAGCTTTCTCATTATTGTGCTTTACATAGTAATTCTGTTACTGTTGCTAAACAATAAGCAATGACAGAATGAGCACTGGTGCAAAATAATTACAAGCCTTGGGCACATTTTTAGGAGGCAGGCAAAGTCAAGAGCCTTTGAACATGTACACATTCAAGCAGTTTTTGGCAGTAATAGACCCATGCTGTAGGCCATTATTCTAGTAATTCCTAATGTGGTGGATATTACTGTGATTATGGGCTGTATTTTTAAGGTCTAAGCAGCACATAACAACTAAATTACCCCCTTGAACCTAATAAAACCACAGTTATAAACTCTTCTTTTGCCAAGCAAATTAATCCTAAACTAGATGTCTGTGTCAAATTTTGTTTTTATTTTTTAAGGGCAGATTGCAGTGTGTTCTTTTAGATCTTTACTAATTCTACAATTACTGTATATATCCTCTTCTAACATTTAAAAATAACACTTCTTTCCAAACTGCAAGAACACAGGACTTGTAATTTACCTTTCAACATAAGGAATACCAGTTCTAAAGTATAACCAAATCAATGTAAGATTTGTCTTCACAATTAGACAGCACAAAGATTTTTAAATATTACTAACATTTTCCACTTCATATTACTAAACCCGGCTTCATAAGCTCTTTGCACATTAAAGAAGATTCTTCAAAGAATGATGGATCAGGTACTAAAAAGAGCTGACTGCATTAAGTGCATACAGGTAGTGTTCTGCTTAGGTATTGTTACTTTTCTGCAATTCATTCTTGAGTACAGTGTCAAGGCTTTCCATAAGACTAAAGAAACAAAGATGAAATCAGACAACTGATTTTAATCCCATCCACAAACTACATAAAAGCAATGTATATTTCAGAATTACTTTGCTACAATGATACAAATAGAATGGTTAATCGATTGACAAAATGAGAGGGAGTGTTTTCTGACCTGATACTGCAAGGAAGTCATCAATGCTGGTGACGTCATCCACTGCTTCAGTTAAGAGCCGCACATGGGTCTCCCAGGCTTGTCTATACACCTCCATATTTTGCTTCACAGCCTGACTTTTGGGTTTTGATGCCAGGGCCAAGGCAGCATTAATAACCTGTTGTACAGAAACAATACCATATTTTATATAAAAAACTATTGAGATCAGTGTTTCTCCCATAAGTCAACTTTTAATTAATTGGAAATAATAATAAAAATTAACTACACCAAAAAATAAAATATGGCAGTAGAAAGATGTTAGAAAAAATACTTTTCCAGATTTAAGTGAGTTTTAAGAGAATATAGTTGTAGTGACTTTTGGGCATGAATATTAATTAGTTCTAACGGACACACAAGAGTATGAGAGACAGCTGCACTTTTTTTAATGGAAAATCAAAGTGAGGAGGCATGAAAAGTTCTTTCACATTTATCAGCATGACACCTTTGACTAAAGACACAGATGTACAGTATGTATATAGTATTTAAGGTGGGTAGCTGCGTCAGCATGCATAGGCTGCAAAGGAACAAGTAATAGGTTTATTCCATGCTGAAAAGAGAAGAAAGAAGACACAATGTTTCGGTTGTGGAGCCTTCTTCGGGTGTGAGAAAGAGAGGGCACACAGCAAAGATTACAATCTGATAAAATTATGAAAGCACTAATGAAGTCAACCCAATATATTTTGTGAGAAAAAAAACAGTGAAATGCAAACCATTCGATGCAAGTGGAAACTATTTTTATTCAATTACTTAGATGATGTATGTAACTTATGATACTATAGTTACAGTAGACTAATAATATAATACAATACAATTCCTTTAATATACAGTATAATGCCAATAAAATTAACTTGCTGCACCTACATATAGCAACATAGTTAAATACATTAACACAACAAATTAAAACAATTATGATAACTACAGCAACACACAGAATTCAATATACTGTATTCTGGAAAAAAAACATTAGTAAATATTTGGTTTTTTAAAAATCAAGCAACAAGATGTGTGCTTGTGTATTTTTGGCAGCATAATTTTATGACCTTAAACAATATACACCTTCTGTTATTTTACCAATTGATTTTAATTAGATACTTAAGGAATGCAACTGCGTCTTTCTTTGATCAGAAATCACATACTGACAAACAATGCATTTAATGATTACTACATTTTCATCTGTTGAGCTTTGATATGAATGCAAAACAAAAGTCATCTGTGTTTAATAAAATCAACCAGCATCTGCAATTATACATTTACAGACAATAATACAGTGAAATGTTACCCAAGAGATTAATTTAAATACATTTACATTCTCCAGCTGTAGTGTGAGATTCCATGCAACGTGCCAAAGCTTTGGAGAAATTTATGGGAATAAAACACAATAAACAAAAAAAAAACTTTGGAACATAATACGCTTCTTTGGTTGCTTTTTGTGCATCTCACAAATTGGTCAAGAAAACTGTTGCAGGCTATTTTAACTTTTTCTGTGCTTAGATTTAAATTTTTATAATTTTCCTTTTTGCATGTCCCAGTCCCAATCGATGACTGTGGTTAAACTCGACTTGCTTCTGAATTTCCGAACAAACCATGGAGAGACAAAGGAAATAGCCTTCAAGACTTGTGAATCAAGTGACTGTTAGCTTTTTTGACAATGTAGAATAAAGGCTGATATAGACCAGTGACATTTTTGACTCTTGTTATGCACCCATTGTTGTCAACGTTACGATATACGCTGAGTGTCAGCCATGCAGTGTGAAATGCACTTCCTGCTCCATTTTTTGGCCCTTTATGTCTATTTTTATTCATCTATGTGCATTAATAGGATCATAAAAAACATAAAATAGTTTTTAATATATATATACTGTAACAAATGGTGAGTTATGAAAAAGTTGAACAACAGGAAATGACTGAGTGCATTGCTCAATAAGTAAAATAAATCATTTTAACCCCCAACTTTGGTGAAAAGTCATTTGGTGAGTAGTCATTTGGGCACACTTGGTTGAACAAATAATTATTAAAATGACACACACTAAACAACATAAGCCTACAACACACAAGTTACCCTATGTACAAATATACAATAATGTGTCCCAGAGGCCTATTGTTCTAATCACACAGAAAAACCGCAGACTGCTACCAAGTATTTGACTCTTAAATAATGCCTTCAGAGACCAAAAGAACAGATAAGCTGCCTTCTAAACTAGGTAAATATAACCTAAGGTTAAATCTCTGTAGTGTTTCATAGCCGTTCAGGGACGCCAAATATGTAAGAAAACCGGCTCAGGGACGCCAAATATGTAACGTTGCCATAGCCAAAATGTAATGTAGTGGCTCTCTGAAGGCACCAGTTCTGTAGGGTTTGGGCATTTACTGAGACAATTATTAATTGTAGCAGTAAATCACAAAGTTGATTCTTTTGATGGCTTTAGAATCCAACCATGCGACATAACTCAACGCACACACACAGGTACTAATACACGAGGATACATTTATTAATACATAGAATATGCATGTAAACCTAACATATCTTATCGAGAGGGTTATCAGAATACAAAAGATATATATTCAATCAGTTACGAAGTGTTACACATATCAAGAGGACATACGTTCAGTATATCATTCATTAAGACCGTTTCGTAAAGTGAACTTGGTTACAACTTCTACATTAGATACTCAAAACAAGTACATAACTCTTAGGAATTAAATTGATATCAACTGGTTGGGATAACAATTGAATTCTCGAGCTGTAATGCATTGAAGTTGAATACTCATCCAATCTCTGGGGATTCAGATCTCCTGCGGGCACAAAGAAACAGTTGCAGGCTGTTGCTGTCCAATCCGCGCTCTCTGGCTCGGTGCCAGGCTGTGCTGTGCGGCTTGCGACGGTGCGCTGCTGATGCTCACTGACTGGCTAGTTAGTGTTGGCTTTAACTAGCAAAGTTTGTGCACAGGAGAAAAGATGACTGTGAGTCCCAGCAAGTCAGGAAGAGGACCAGTTCGTTCCTGATGAAGAGCTAGTTCTGAATAGTGATTCAGCTGTCCACAGTTCCGACCTGTTCACGAGGCCTGCTGCTGGTTACTCTCTGGCAACCCCCGCTCTCGACTCTTAGAACAAAGGAAAGTTCTGGCACTCGGACACACTGGCCGTTCCGTGGTTGTCCGGGCTGAGTCTCAGGATGGTCAGGAGGCGCGCTGCGAGAATGTCCTGCCCTTGGGAGCCTTCTGCTCCTGGGCCGTCCTGCCCTGGAATTCTCCTTTGAATTCCCTTTAGAACAGTCCACAGAATCCTCTCCAGAATCTTACTGAATCTTACTGAATCTCACAGGCTCTCTGTGTTGCCTGTTTTTACCTGGAGGAACTTCAGCTCATTGATTGGCTGAAAGTTCCATGGGCATCAGAGTCCCACGTGGGTTACTCGGCCCTACCAGTCCCTGATTGGTTGATCAAGGTGAGATATGAGTCACTTACTCCTGACACTTAGGAATGCAATCCAGATGTCCAACTCGCACTCCCTAGACAGATAGGCGCCAATGGATGACCATTGATCATGATAGCCAGGCTTAGCTAAGTGCATCCCCTTTTGGGAGCTGTCTTTTATCAAAGGAACCCTAAATCAGCCTGCATGGTTTCTCTGTGGCTGCACCACAGAGATGAACAGAGAAATGAGGCCTAATTTGGGAAAGCTCAGAAACACTTAATTCTGCCTTACCGCTACATCTCTCTCTGTAAACGTGGCTGTCACTAAACAAACCAGACAGGAGAGGCCATTTTTAACTGAGAAATTCTCCACACAAAAAATCAGAGATCCCTAAAAGCTACAGAATAGCAAGCACTCTTAACAAGGTTAAAATACTTCATTCAATCTGATCTTCCTGGGTGATCTGGAACAAGGATCTCTTGCTTTTGATATCTCTCTTGTGGTTTTGTCTGTTCTTTTTTCTTTCTTTCATGTCCTTCATCTTCTTACAGTATACAGTATGGTGTCTTTCTGGACTGTTGACAGAACTTAAGTAAGGTAAACCAAAACAATTGCTTTGAACACTGAATATGGACCCTCTACACAGGGCTGCATTTGGCATAGTAGAAATAGGCACCAGGTGCCCCCCTCAATGTGCAACATAACATATTTTTAACTAGTACATTTAAATGTGAGTGAAAAATTCCATATAGCTGCTATTTCTGTTGCTACTGTAAATTATCCTTATAGAGGCCAGGTCTGTTAAAAAATGACCAATCACAATCGAGAACGTAATATGTTTCTGAAGCCCAGAAAAAAAAGGTTTGAAAAGCGATATCAAAACAGAGGTACACCAAATTGAGTCACTGTAATAATGTGTTTGTATTTCATTTGGTTTTGAGTCTATCAGTTCCATGTAACTGCTGAACAGCAGCATTTTAAAATTAGACACATAGACTATTTGAGGTGTTTTAATAGAGGTTAACGGATTCACATTTCACACAATTGGACACATGCAGTGTAAGTTGCCTGCCTAAAAATCATTTCCCTGGCCAAACAAAGGCGTGAAAGCAAATGTAAAGTACAAAAGACTGTTCAGCAATTATACATAAAAAATCAACATAAAAAATATATTGTTTTCTTTGAGGTTTCTCCTGTATTTAATTAAATTGTAACGTGAACCCAAACTGTAGCCCTTCAGATTGCAGTAATTCTCCAAGTTACAGTGGCATGAACAGAGAGGAACTTTTCAGGGATCAAGTTGATTAAAACATACCTGAAGGTCAGCCATGGCATAAGACCATCTCAGTGAACTTGCCATCATGAGCATCAGTCATATAGTGGGTCATCTACTATTGTATGAAGACTTAATTTTATGATTTTGCCTCCTAAAATTCTAGGCAAATTGGTTTATAGAATGTTTTTATGTAAAATTTCTCATCTGCTTATCCTTACTGATGTAGCGGCGAGGCTTATTAATAAGGCAGAATTAAGTGTTTCGGAGCTTTCCCAAATTAGGCCTCATCTCTCTGTTCATCTCTGTGGTGCAGCCACAGAGAAACTATTCATGCAGGCTGATTTAAGGTTTCCTTTGATAGCTCCCAAAGGGGGATGCACTTAGCTAAGCCTGGCTATCATGATCAATGGTCATCCATTGGCGCCTATCTGTCTAGGGAGTGCCAGATGGACATCTGGACTGCATTCCTAAGTGTCAGGAGTAAGTGACTCATATCTCACCTTGATCAACCAATCAGGGACTGGTAGGGCCGAGTAACCCACGTGGGACTCTGATGCCCATGGAACTTTCAGCCAATCAACGAGCTGAAGTTCCTCCAGGTAAAAACAGGCAACACAGAGATTCAGTAAGATTCAGAAGGAAGGGATTCAGGAGAATTCTGTGGACTTTTCTAAAGGGAATTCAAAGGAGAATTCCAGGGCAGGACGGCCCAGGAGCAGAAGGCTCCAAAGGGCAGGACATTCTCGCAGCGCGCCTCGTGACCATCCTGAGACTCAGCCCGGACAACCACGGAATGGCCAGTGTGTCCGAGCGCCAGAACTTTCCTTTGTTCTAAGAGTCTAGAGCGGAGGTTGCCAGAGAATAACCAGAGGATCCACCCGAGGTTAGCACCAGCAGCAGGCCTCGTGAACAGGTCAGAACTGTGGACAGCTGAATCACTATTCAGAACTAGCTCTTCATCAGAAACGAACCGGTCCTCTTCCTGACTTGCTGGGACCCACAGTCAACTTTTCTCCTGTGCAAACTTTGCTAGTTAAAGCCAACACTAACTAGCCGGTCAGTGAACATCAGGAGCGCACCGTCACAAGCCGCAAAGCACAGCCTGGCACCGAGCCAGAGAGCGCGGATTGGACAGCAACAGCCTGCAACTGTCTCTTTGTGCCCGCAGGAGATCTGAATCCCCAGAGATTGGATGAGTATTCAACTTCAATGCATTACAGCTCGAGAATTCAATTGTTATCCCAACCAGTTGATATCAATTTAATTCCTAAGAGTTATGTACTTGTTTTGAGTATCTAATGTAGAAGTTATAACCAAGTGCATTTACGAAACGGTCTAAATGAATGATATACTGAACGTATGTCCTCTTGATGTGTAACACTTTGTAACTGACTGAATATATACCTTTTGTATTCTGATAACCCTCTCGATAAGATCTGTTAGTTTTACATGCATATTCTATGTATTAATAAATTTATCCTCGTGTATTAGTACCTGTGTGTGTGCGTTGTTTGAGTTATGTCGCATGGTTGGATTCTAAAGCCATCAAAAGAATCAACTTTGTGATTTACTGCTACAATTAATAATTGTCTCAGTAAATGCCCAAACCCTACAGAACTGGTGCCTTCAGAGAGCCACTACACTGATATCACATTACTTATTATTGAGTGCACTTTTTTCTTAAATACATATTTCTTTCTACTTTTCCTTTCTACAAAAGGTTTAATGTTGTAATTTGTAAGTTATGGTTTGCTATAATTCTGAAGAAACAGATATCCTATTTATCATTAGTTCTTGTTATTAATGTTCCTATTCATTACTTGCATTATTAAATTATGTTAGCCTTTTAAAATTTGTGTTTTTTGTTCTTGCTTGTAACTTACTGTATTTATTATGTGTTCTACAAAGCTGGTTAGTACGTTTTATAGTTAGACTTTTTTTTTGTTCTATGTGGTAAAATAAGGTTGTGTTGGGAGCTGATAATAGTAGTGTATTTGCAAATCATGATCTGAAGGGGGTCCTTTCTAAGATCTTGCTTAAGGCCACCAAAAAGCTAAGGCTGGCCCTGTCCCTAGACTTCAGCAAACACCCTCTTAGGTTTGATGCTAGAAATGTTACACATTTTAATAATAATAATAATAATAGCTTACATTTATATAGCGCTTTTCTGGACACTCCACTCAAAGCGCTTTACAGGCAATGGGGACTCCCCTACACCACCACCAATGTGCAGCATCCACCTGGATGATGCGACGGCAGCCATAGTGCGCCAGAACGCTCACCACACATCAGCGATCAGTGGGGAGGAGAGCAGAGTAATTAAGCCAATTTATAGAGGGGGATTGTTAGGAGGCCATGATTGATAAAGGCCGCTGGGAAATTTGGCCAGGACGCCGGGGTACACCCCTACTCTTTTCGAGAAACACCCTGGGATTTTTAATGACCACAGAGAGTCAGGACCTCGGTTTTACGTCTCATCCGAAGGACGGCGCCTGTTTATAGTATAGTGTCCCCGTCACTACACTGGGGCATTAGGACCCACATGAGCCGCAGGGTTAGCGCCCCCTGCTGGCCCCACTAACACCTCTTCCAGCAGCAACCTTAGTTTTTTCCAGGAGGTCTCCCATCCAGGTACTGACCAGGCTCACACCTGCTTAGCTTCAGTGGGTTGCTAGTTGTGAGTTGCAGGGTGATATGGCTGCTGGCGGGTGAATCAATTTTATCTTGATTCTTAGAGACACTTCCTAGTCGCCTATCATAGCCTCTCAATATTTTTCCCAAATGGCCAGCTACTCCAATGTGGTGTCAAACGTGTTTGCAGGTTTGCATTCAGTGGAAAGTTGAATTGAATAATAATTGCAAAGAAAGACATTGTAAAACTTAATGTTGAAGGAGAAAAAAAAAGCATTCTTCAACATCAGCAGTCCCTCATACAAGGACACTACAAAAAATACAGCTCAGAATGTATTGTATCTAATATGTTTAATTTCTATCATTTTGTAATTTTATAGAATGTGCTGGTTGTTTATGTAGTTTCTTTTGTATCCATGCTATATTGTTGACAACAAAGCAACAGTGAACATGTTGAGGAGCTCTTGTTATTTGTACAATGCTGGAATATATGCGCTTAAGAAATGCAAACAATATAGATTTGCAACTTATAATAACACAAGCAGAATACTCATTTATTGGAAACAGTGTAGGTTTGGTTTTAACATTAAAACCAATCAGATCATTGCAGCAGAAAACAGGAATTATCTTGGAATTAGCTTTCTAATTAAGTAACTTAGATCAAGACATGGCTACCCTAAAATGATAGTACTACAGTAAAAAAATAAAATACAATTGTATCGTGTTAAGCGTTGGGACAATTCCAGTGTACAGCAGAAATCTAAAGTTGGATATCACCAGCATTTTCTTCTTATTAGAATAAATATTACTCTTGTGTACTGATTCCCCAAGTAGTAAGTCGAAAATGGAAAGGACCCAGAACTGAATCTAGCGATACTCCAGAATCCAGCTTGCTCATATGGGAAGCATGGAGATTTGCAGTAGTTTTTTGCTGGTGGGTACTCTTAAATTCTGAGAAGTGTTTATTTTCAGTGAGTTTATAACCATATAGGAAATCTGATTCTTGTTGCTGAATATTTTGACTACAGCTTGATTTTTAAAAAGTTCGAAATTATTAGTAGTAATTATTATAACAGAACTCACCTTTATGCTGTCTTCACAAACATTCCAGTTTAGAGATATTACAGTATATTTCATGCTACAGTAGTTTTCCAGTTCAAACTCTCAAAAATTGTATTTATGTCAGATTCTCTGGTTCAATTTTGATGCCTGTTGCATTGATTACCAAGGACATTTTTTCAGCAAAACAAATCGCGAGATTCCTTTATTCTATACTCAAATTATTCAATCAATAATGAGTTGACAGTAAAGGAGTAATGGTTTATGGGCAATTGCTTTCAGTGGATTATGTGAAAAAGAGAAGGGGCAATGTGTAATTCATAGGTTTAGTTTAATTGTGGGGGGAGTAAATTAAAAAGTTCAGTTGCAGTTTTGCGGATTCTTGTATGTTTTGTAAATTTCTGTGTGTGTAATTCATAGCTGTGTCGATGCAAGACAATTTTTTGAGAAATCATACAATAAAGTATTATTATACTGTAGTAATCTCCTAAGGATACAAAATGATAATTTTACAGCAGGCACAGTGAGAAAGATTATTATAAATTTGCAGTACTACTGATCATTACCTAACCATGAATTTCACCTTCTGCTACTTACTGAGGTTACCATACAGTATATCTAGATTTTCCTGGATAAGTTCTCCCTTTTGTTCTTTAAATCTCCATCTACAGTTGGTGGAATTTTCAAATATCTTAAAGTGTACAAATTTTTCCCTTTTTCCAGAAAGGTTTTCGATTTGGAATGGCTCTTGTACTGTGCAAATATCTGCTCATACAAATATTGCCAGCACAGACAAAGACAATGGAATGTCCTCCTGAGTGAATGTATATACTGTATATTGTGTGGTGTCTCTGGGGGAAAAGTTTACGTTAATGAGATAAAGTACTCACACCACACTTTTCTTCTTTAATTTCCGTGGAGTTTTACTCTGTTTCTCCAGTCTGTTTATCTCCAACCCAACCGCAATCTGTTCTCTCAATCCTTGTTCAGTCCGAGTTCCAAAGTCCGTAAAGTACCACAAAACCGCGTAGTATCCAAGCCACAAGCCACAAACCGTAAAACGTAATCCCTTTTTCCTTCCGTTAATCCGTAATTCTTCAAACCTTCTGTAACACCAACCGGATTCCTCTGTCTCCTCCAAAATGCATTCACCTACTGGCTTCCGCGCCGGTTCAAGGCTTCCTGGACATTTATATATTGTTTCCCGACAAGACACACCTGTGTCTCGATGTTTTTTCGGAATAAGCCCTTTCCCTACACGGGTCAGTTGGTTTTTCTAAGCGGCCACCTTGCTCAGGTTGAGTATATTAAGTAGGTCGTTCCTGAAATATGTGTCCTGGATGACTCTTCCTCTGGTCCTCTTACATTCCCTTGCCCTGAGATCAGTCCATGGCTGTTTAGAAAAGAAACAGTGCATTCGAGAGATGGCATCGACATTACCTTGTTTCTTCCCGGGTCTATAAACCGTTCGGAACTGAAACCTTTGGAGACCAAGGCCCCATTGCGTAATTCGTTCATTTTTGTCCATGTTTTTTAACATCCACGTTAATGGTGCATTATCTGTATACAATATAAAGTGTCCAGGGCCCATTTTATTGCCAGAAATTCTTTTTCTATTGTAGAATAATGTTTTTCTGTGGGGTTTAACTTACTGCTAATATATAAAATAGGGTGATCTAGCATCTCAACTTCTTGTGAGAGTATGGCTCCAATCCCAGTGTCGGACGCATCAGTTTGTATCATGAATGTTTTGGTAAAGTTAGGCACCTGCAAGACCGGTTGAGAAGATAAAGTTTTTTTTAATTCTTGAAAGGCCCTCTCTCATTTCTGTCCATTTTATCTTTTCAGGACAATTTGCTTTTGTCAAGTCGTGCAAAGGGGCAGCAATGGAGGCAAATCCTGGAATTTAACGGCGATAGTAACTCGCAAGTCCCAAAAACGTTCGTATTTGCTTCTTAGTAGGTTTAGGCCAGTTTCTAATTAACTGATCATGTCTTGTGGCATGATCATTCCTCTCCAAATCTTGAGATAACCTGAGATAATTGGCTTTCTGGGTCTTAGACAACATTTGTTTGGATTAGCCATTAATCCCGCATCTTGCAAAGCTCCAGTTACTGCTTCCAGGTCTTGTAGGTGTTGTTCCCACGTTGTACTATGAATTATGACGTAGTCTAAGTAGGCAGCCGCAAAATCTCTGTAAGGTCTAAGTATTAGATCCATTAATCTCTGAAAAGTAGCTGGAGCTCCATGTAGATCAAAAGGAAGGACCCGATACTGGTATAGCCCCTCAGGGGCGGCAAAAGCAGTCTTGGCTTTAGCTTCTTCGGCCAGTGGCACGTGCTAACATCCCTTTCTAAGATCTAGCATACTGATATATAGGGTATTACCTAAACGCTCAATTAGCTAATCTATATGGGGCATAGGGAATGCATCAAACAGCAAGATCTCATTTAATCTTTTGAAATTATTACAGAATCTAATAGTTCCATCTGCCTTTGGTATCAGTACTATTGGACTAGCCCACTCGCTATGGGATTCTTCTATTATTCCCAATCCTAACATTTTTTTCTACCTCTTCCTTAATTAATTTCCTTTTTGTTTCAGGTATTTGATAGGGGGGCAGTCTTACCCTTTTACCTGGTTCCGTGATAATCGTATGTTGTATGAGGTGAGTTTGACCAGGTGTTCGAGAAAAAACATTTTTGTTTTGTGACTCTTGTAAGTCTTTCTTCTGCGACAGAGCCAGGTCCCCCACGGCGACAGCACCAGTTTCTTCTTCCAAAGGGTCAGGGGAGAAGTGGGTGAGCAGAACTTCTGCACCATGCCATCTCTTTAATAAATTCACATGGTAGATCTGATTCTGACGCCGTTTGTCATGTTGCTTAACTTTATAATTGACCGGGCCCACCTTTTCCACTACCTCATAAGACCCCTGCCAGGAGGCCAGGAATTTACATTCTGGGGTCGGAATTAATACCAGTACTTTATCCCCTGGCTGAAATTCTTACGCAATAGCTCCCCTATTATAAATCTGCGTTTGTTGTGCCTGGGCCTTTTCCCTCACAATGGGGACAACAATGTTTATTCTTTCCCTCATTAGTTCCACATGTTCAATGACAGTCTGTAAAGGTGAAAGTTGATGCTCCCAAGATTCTTTAACCAAGTCTAATAAATCTCAGAGCGTATAGTAACTCAAATGGAGAAAACCCGGTTGAGGCCTGCGGAACTTGAATAGCAAACATGAGATACTGGAGCAGTTGATCCCAATTTTTGCCGTCTTTTAGCATGACCTTCCTTAGCATGCCTTTCAGTGTCTTATTAAAGCATTCCACTAGGCCATCTGTTTGTGGGTGATATACAGAGTTTCTGATTTGATGAATACCCAAAAGCTTACTTAAGTCTCACATGACTTTGGACATAAAAGGAGTTCCTTGATCGGTTAAGATCTCCTTAGGAATTCCCACTCTAGAGAAAATTTGCACCAGCTCCCTAGCTATGTTTTTGGCTGTAGCTGCTCTCAGTGGAATGGCTTCGGGGTACCTCGTGGCGTAGTCCACTATTACCAGTATATACTGATGTCCCTTTGTGGTTTTGATCAGGGGTCCCACTAAGTCCATCTCAATCTGCTCAAAAGGAGTTTCTATAATTGGGAGAGAAATCAAAGGGTTCCTATAATAAGGTTGCAGGGCAGTTTTCTGACACTGTGGGCATTCTCGACAATATCTCTCGATGGCCTTGTATATTCCCGGCCAGAAAAATCGAGAGAGCAGTCTCTCAGCTGTTTTCTTCACCCCTTAGGTGTCCTCCCAGTTGGTGGCTGTGGGCCAAGTTGAGGAGTTTCACCTGGTAGCCTCGGGGAATAAGTAGTTGCTCCACTTCTTCTTGATCCCTCTTCTGCACCTGATAGATGAGATTGTTTTTCACCATGAAATAAGGGTAACTTAGGGCACTACTATTATTACACAGATTTCCCTCAATTTTTCTCACATGTCCCCATGCATGTCTCAAATTTCCATCTTCCAACTGGGCCGTCGCGAACCTCCCTCGATGTTCTGGTGGCTCCCAGTCTGGTAAAGAATTAATCTCCAAGCTCGGCGCATTCTTCCTGTTGGTCTGCCTCTCCAGGGGAATCTGTGTTGTCGTCCGAGTCTCCAGGACATGGGAGTGGACTTTGCCTAACCAACTGGACAGTATTCCAAAGTTGGAGAAAGTGGGGACAGTCTCGTCCCAACACCACAGGGTAAGGCAATTGTTCAACCATCCCCTACAGTCAAAATGTTCCCATTTCTGTAGAAATCTTAATTATTGTGGACATATATACCTTAGTTTCCCCATGAATACAAGTAATAGTGTTCCCTTCCCCTTGCCTGATATCAGTGTCTTCAGGTAGTGCTGTAGAGGTCACCAGGGTCACCATACTTCCAGAGTTTAACAAGGCTTTAACAGGTTTTTCCCCTATCTTGATTTTAGCAATGTGGAGATCCTCCCAGGACGGGACGCTTGCCGTGAGGTAGTTACACTTTGCTTCCTCTCTGGTGTCCACTTGCATAAGTTCACACAAGTTGGGACAATGGCTGGCTAAATGTCCCTCTTCATGACACTTAAAGCATCTATGGATTTCTTTCCATGGTCAGGGCCTTTGAACTGATCTTTCCTGAAGAGATTTCTTGAATTGTGGTGGTCTTCGATAATCACTGTACTTTAGTGACTGAATCTTCATTTCATTCCACAAACTCTTGGGGTTTCTCCTCTCCTCTTTTCGAAATTCCCCTCTTTCTTCCTTAATCAAGGCTTCAGTGGCATGCCGTCTGTCCACAAAATCAACTGCCTGGTCTAATGTCTGGGGATCCCCATCACTCACCCATCAAGTGAACAGGCAGACTCCTCACAGAGAGATCCAACACCACTCTCTCTTCTACTTGCCCTGAGTTTATTTCTTCTGGCAGGAGCCATTTCTTCGCCAGATGTACAAGGTCAAACATTTGAGATCTAGTGGGCTTGTCCATTTGATACCTCTAGTTATGGAACTGGACCGCCCATATTGCCGTTGTTACCCCTAATCTCACCAAGATCTCCTTTTTTAGAGTTTAATAGTTCTCAGCATCCTCTTCTTTTAAATCATAATAAGCTTTTTGGGCTTCCCCAATTAAATAAGGTGCCACTCTTCCTACCCATTGCTCTCTGGGCCATGCATTCCTAGCAGCTGTTCTTTCAAAAGTTGTTAAATATGCTTCAATATCATCTAGCTCTGTCATCTTTTGAAGCCCAATTTGTTCAGCATTGCAGGTGTCTATCCCTGTTACTGGGGTGTGTCTGATTTCCTCCCCTAATCTTTGTAATTCTTCCCTCACCAATTTCTGTACCTCTATAATTTGTTGATTAGTTTCAGTTTGAATCTTATTTGCCTGCTGTTGCGTTTGGATAGCTTATTGCTGTCCTTTTAAAGCCTGAAACTGGGTGAGGGTGGCTTGTGACACGTGTTGTATTAACTGTCCCATTATTTTATTTTTGTTTTGCTTTTTAGAGAGATCACACACACAAAACGAATCCCACAAAAAAAAAAAAGCTTAATTTCCACAATTCTCAATCCCGAGCAACGTTGCCCGCATCCTCCACCAATTGTGGTGTCTCTGGGGGAAAAGTTTACATAAATGAGATAAAGTACTCACACCACACTTTTTTTCTTTAACTTCTGTGGACTTTTACTCTGTTTCTCCAGTCCGTTTATCTTCCAACCCAGTCCGCAATTCATTCTCTGAATCCTTGTTCAGTCCGAGTTCCAAAGTCCGTAAAGTATGACAAATCTGCGTCGTATCCAAGCCACATGCTACAAACAGTACACCGTAATCCTTTTTTCCTTCCGTTAATCCGTAATTCTTCAAACCTTCCGTAACACCAACCCAACTCCTCTGTCTCCTCCAAAATGCATTCACCTACTGGCTTCCGCGCCAGTTCACCACTTCTGAGGCATTTATATTTTGTTTCCCAACAAGACACACCTGTGTCTCGATGTTTTTCAGAATAAGCCCTTTCCATACGCGGGTCAATTGGTTTTTCTTAGCAGCCATCTTGCTCAGGTCTAAGTCAAGTATATTAAGTAGGTCGTTCCTGAAATATGTGTCCTGGATGACCCTTCCTCTGGTCCTCCTACAATTGTTACTCTAGATTTTATAGACATTTATACGAATATCATTGGCAATAACCAACCCCCTAACACCACAAAGTAAACATTCAAATGCTGCAGAGTAGCATTGGTTTCTGGATAGAGATTTAAACAGAGATTATGAATAGCATGTTACATGTTAAATGTATATGGTCATGGCTTGTGGTATCCACATTTCTGTTGGTGCTAAAGAGCTACTGTATATCACAGCTATGAAGTAGGCTGTATCCTAACTGGTATATCTTTTTTTGATTGGCTCAGCTTCTTCCATCCATACCATTTAATTAAAATATGAAGGTAAGCTGATTGTTATTGGCACAACTTCAGTAACATATTCAAGTGCATAGCATATTCAGTATCACTTGCTATCTTCTTGTTTCACAAAGAGACAGGTAAATTGGCACTCTTTTGATTCAGGTATTAACTCAAGGTCAATAGCACAGCTGCAGCTAAACAAGCCATACAAAGTAATAGAAATCAGGACACCAGACGTATAAGATCTTTATTAAAGTGTCTGTACCAAACATAAACAGGAACATAATTATCTGCTAGCTCTAGAGAAAATGCCATGGGTTAAATAAAAGGTAATACTAATTCAATTTATGCAGTTTAGTGTGTAGATTTTGAATATAAGACATTCGAGTACTTTTTTGCATTTAAACATAGAATTTGCTATAGATAGTTTGGAGAGGAATAGTATTTTGGTAATGAGAATAATGTATGGGAAAATTGTTCCTAATAATAAAAAAGTATAGGAATTCAATAGGGCCATTATTAGGTTTTGTACCTTTCTTTGTTATGAAAGTTCTATCTATATTCAGGCAGTGGAATATGTCCTACAATTTGTTTTTCAAATATAGCTACTCATTCTTTTTCTAAGGACAGTAACTAAAATACAGGTGAAGGTCAATGCAGATATTACAGAACATCCCTTATATTATACTGTATAGTTGCACAGGTGTAAAAGCAATCCATTAAACTGCTTACACATGCAGGCTTTCAGAATTGTTCACAGTAACAATTGCAAAGTCCTACATTCAGGATACAACAAAATGTTTATGCCTTAACTTTTTTTTTCTTTGTCCTTTTTCATCAAATTTAAGTCAAAAGGATATATATAAGTATTTTAGAAACATTTGTATTTAAGAAACATTCACAGGAGAAAAATGTATATATTTTAATAATAACATCAGTGTCTGAATGCAATTATAAGGTCTTAATCGACATCATTTGCCTATTTGCCCTAGAAGCAACATTTGTAATGTACAGTAGCTTAATATGGTACAGTAGCTTAATGTACTTTAAAGCCAAAAATGTTTTTTTCTATCCTAAAAACAAAGGAGAAATTTGGAAATAAACTGGACAGGTCTTGTACTATGATATAATGAACAAGACTATAAAAATTCTACTTCACTAATATTTATGAACTACGTACAGTTGGGGTGAGTTCCAGGGGCTATAACACTGCATCCTATCTTCCCTGCTCAATTACTCACATTGACAAACTCTAATGCTTTTGGAAGTAGAGACAAATCCTTATCAGGGAATGCAAGACTGTTTTCATAAAATATTCCACCACAGCAAAGTTCACACTCTAAACTTGTACTAAAAGAAGATAACACTTGGTAAAGTTAAAAAAATGCTTCTAAATACAAGTTGGAGTGGCAAAAGTTCCTTGGATTACTTGAAAACCAAAACTGAATATTTTCACAAATAAGAAAAAATACAATGCCGTTCCTACAATTGAGATGACTGCCTTTAGCGTCCAATGCTTGGTTTTGTTTCATGAAGAAGGAATAAAGGCAATGAAGATCGTGAGCAATCCTTGTACACTCGTTTTACAATATTGGAACACTCTTGTCCTTTTTATCCCTTCAGTCTCCATATCCTGTCTTCTTTTATTTCTACTCTCTGCTGTCATTCATCCTTTATTAGCTTATCCTTTAAATTAAAAACATGAGCTTGGCTGGTCGGCTCCACCAAATTCTAGACTCATAAATAAATAAAAAAAATCTGGTGCCCTCACTCAACATAGTTTATCTGGTCAGATTAACTCCAGATTAACTGCTCTGAAGGCACTGTCTATATACTGTACTGTACCTTATCCCCATCTATCTAGCAGTTCTGATAACACAGGCATCAAAGGGATGACTTTATGAATAAATCATATTCCATGTATGTTTTTAATGAAAAGCCTTTAAAATTGACATTTTCAATATACCTTAGTATACCTTGTACAATATAACTTTAGGTGAAGTGCCTTACAAAAAATCAGATCCTTGCAGTTTTTACATTTTGTTGCTTTAAAGCATGTAGTCCTGACACTTTGATGTAGCAATTAATATTTGTTATAAAAACAACAGAGATTAAAGAAAATGTCCACCAGTCAACAATATACCAGTCACTGCACAAAGCTGGGCCTGTTTGGCCGAGTGGAAAACCCATCTCAAGTAAAGCATGGCGTTTGTAACAAAGCACCTGAGTGATTTCTTTAAAATCTGGCAAAAAGGTGTTGTTGTCAGACAAGGCCAACATACAGTTTTTTGGTCTATGCTAAGCATTGTGTTTGGTGATAATCCAACACAGCTCATCTCCCTGTCAAAAACCATCACTAAATTCAAACATGGGGGTGGCAGCATTATGCCATGGGGATGCTTCTCCTCAGAAGTGATTAGGTAAGCTTGTTAATACTGAAGGAACAATTAACAGAACAAAGTACAGGCAAATACTAGAGGAAAATCTACATGCTGAAGACTTAAAACTTCAGAACTTCAAAAAAACATCTTTCAGCAGGACTATATTACAAAGGTCAAAGGACAATAGAATAGTTTAAGAATAAGCCAGTGAATGTCCTTCTTTGGCACAAACTCCTGATGTGAATCTTGTTGAGAATCTGTGAAAAAATCTGAAAAGTATTGTACATAAGCAATCCTTAAGCAGACTAAGAGAACTTGAGCAAATCTGCTAAGAAAGGTGGGCAAGTATACTACACCATTGCAGTGCGTGAAGTTGGTAGAGACTTATCCAAAAAGACTTGAAGCTATAATTGTTGGCAATCATGATGCCACCAAATAGTTTACAGGTCTGCATTCTTATGATGACAACATATTGGAGTCTTTTCTCTTTAGTTTTTGCAGGCATTCACTGCAACTTATCTTGCCTTTAGTAGTCTTCAGTTTGAACTTTTAAGTTTTGAATAAAAATAGGCATAATTTTACATTCCACAAATGGAAACATCATAGAAAAGGTCTGAATACTTTTATAATGCACTACATATCATAGTGTTAGGGTCTATTTAAATGTAGATACAACAATTTGTATAAGTATAAATGCATACATGATATATTCTTATATTATATAGATTCAGAGATAGACTCTATAGGTATGCGCAATAACACTTTTCTTTTACTAAGAAAATTTCTTTTAATTAATATTTTGTCTGAAAAAGTGTGAAATCCTAAAATGTACACTGTGCCTACAAGTTGTCGTTGAGTTGCTTTCACTCTCTCAGGCCCAGGCTAATGTCATATTATGTTGTTTTCTAAACCTGCCTGGTTTCATCTCTGTAACATGTACAGTATAGGACACTTATACAACTGTTTTTCATGCTTCAAACTGTACAGTTCTGTATAAAAGCACTTGCAAAATGTCAGCTACTCTTATAGGGCACATCATAAACAATGATGAGTCGGTATCCAGGAATTAAGTAGCTGAATTAGTTGAATGGTGTAGTCTAAATAACCTCAAACTAAATGTAAAAACAAAACAAAAGAACCTGCGATGACTTTAGGCGAGGCAACGGAGCACTCTCTCTACTAATCATCAAAGGGCAGGTGTTTGAGATGGTACAGAAGTTTCATAATAATATTCTTTATTTCACAGTATACAGCACCATTAAAGTTTGATTCTTAATATACTTTACATAACAGAATAAGAACAATTATAACCCACACTGGACGAGCCCCCATTAATGTTACGATTAGGGCACATAAAGACGCCGAAGACCTTTTGATTTTTGTTTGTCTGGGTTAGTTAGGTTAGTCCTCACTATATTAGCTAGATCCATTTGGTTTTGTTATTTTCTTTCCTTTGGCACCGCTCAAGTTCCTTTTCCCTGTATGTTTATTGTATTCTATATACGTACCGGTCACTTATTCACTTTTAAAATGAATCCCTTTTGCACCAAACTTGTTGTCACGTTTCCTAAGTCCCTCACCAGAAACCTATCTGCATCCAAATCCATCCTAAATATTACCCTTCACCCCTAGACACCTGGGGCTATAACAACAAGTATTCAGGATGCAGTAGAAGATGCATAGATAAATAAAAAATAAATAAAATAAAATAAAAAAAAATAAAAAATCCAATAAAAGTTTTGTGTCTGGATTTGAAAGCGTTCAGGGAAGGTGACTCTCATATTCTTGGGTACAGAATTCAAGAGTTTTGGGTCACAGCAAGAGAAGGCCCTGTCACACATATTATGAAGATGAGCTTGGGGGACAAACGGGAGACCAGAGTCAGACGAACATAATTTGCAAGTTAAGAGGTAGAAGGATAATAAGTTTGACAGGTACTGAGGTGCCAAACCACGTCTAGCCTTATAGGTGAGCATGAGGATTTTGAAGTCAACTTGAAACCTGATAGGAAACCAGTGCAAGGAGTCCAGGACAGGAGTAATGTAATCACTTACATGTGACCTGATCAGGATTCTGGCTGCCAAATTCTGGACATACTGAAGTTTGTTTAGTTTGTTTAGACAAATGTGTTGACAAGTTCAGTCAGAGACAACATAGGACATACTGTAGTCTGTAAGAATGATGTTTTTACAATATTTTACTCATGTGGATCAAACATCAATCTTGGACAAAATATCCCACCAAAGGTCAGTGCCATCCACAGATAAGGTTTTGAATTGACTTTACAAAGTTGATGGGAGGTGCTGAGAAGCATGACTTCAGTCTTGTCGCAGTTTGAATGAATGAAATTTTAGGTCATCAAGGTTTTTATGTTAGATACAATTAGAGATTGCAGACACAATAACTTCAGTGTCAGGTTAAGTATGGACATAGATTTGAGTATCAAATTATAATTTGGACCATGTGATCTCAATAGCTAACCAACAGGGATCATGTAAATGCTGAATAGTAGGGGCCATAGGTACTGTCCTTGCTAATGGTGTTTCTACACACACATATAAACTATTCATAAAAAATGAAAAAATACAGCAAAGTAAAATTTAAAACAACCAATTGCCTTGAAAACTAGCTACCCCCCCCCCTTACCTACCAAAATATCGTCAAGATAATCTATTTGAGGTCTGATTCTCATTTTTAAAATTTTCATGTCTTAATCACTAACTGTCATGAACTGTGAGTCATTTATTGTTTGAGCACCAATCAATACCTATCTTTCCTGTTTGAAATTTATGGAAACTATAAATATGTCCTCTCGTCAGCATCTTTATTGTTCACCATTCGATAATCCATCAACATAACATATCTCTCTATCACAAAAATCTGTTAAGCACAAAACATTTTCATTAATTTTAAACAGTCCTTATTACTTACAACGCGTATTAATTAACTGCATTAATGCTAGAAAGAAACAACACAACTGTCTATTTAAAGCTTACAAATATTCTATACTTCTTTTGCAGACTTGCAATCTGCTGTTTTCTTAATCATAAGATATGTAAGACCCAGATTTCCATCTAGAAAATGAAATCGACATATTCGGACACAGATTTTACACTGTGGCAGACAGATTATAAAGTAAAATGGTAATGTAGGAAAATCAGAAATTTGCTGTTAATGGATGATTGTTCAAAAACGTGAATTCAGTCATCTTTAGAGATGATTGCATATTCAATTAGGATTATGGACATTTTTTAATTAAGACCAAATGCCCTTTTAATATTGGTGAGATACTGTTTTTAATTAACACATTGGGTTTCTATAGTGCCTTAGGGTCATGTGTTTCATTTGTCATATAGTTTTTTTTTTACAAATTAGTGTGATTAACACTAGAACTACCAGGACTGGAGGAGGGTAAATTTGAACATCTCAACCAACCTGATTCCTAACCTGGACTAACATCTCAACAAGTGAAAAGCAGAAAAAAACTTTATAATTTTGTTATTACCCAATGCCAAAAAATACACATGGATAAATAAACATTGGCCTTGACAAAGTGCTAGTGATTTAAAGTGTATATCACCTAACCAAAAGATAATATTTACATTGAAATGATGAAGCTCATAAACAGAGTGAATATCCAAAAGAAATATTTGGAAAATGACTCTTATCTTAAAATTAGATCTTGTTGCTCAGTCATCACCAGCACTCCAGTGTAAAATTAATATGTATCTAATAATTTACATAATTCAGCATTTACATATCTTAACTAATGAAGGTTTTACAGATTATTGTACTGGGAATAATGTGCAAAAATTGTGAATTAAAAGCTCCTGTGCCAGAATTTTATTTTTATTTTTATATTCACTTCTTATGCATTTTTTTTATTTTTAACTTACTAAATCACCACTCTCAACATGTTTGAAAACGACCAAAAATGTTAAAGTTATGATTCTAAATTTACTATATTTGTATAAGTCTTTAACAGAGTCCATTTTTGTATTTGCTTAAGTTTAATGTTTTTCACTCAACTTTTTATAAATGTAATATCACATTGACTAGATCTCAAAATTCCCAATATTACTAATGTGAATTTCTCATCTAAAGCCTCATTAATATAAAGACAAAATAATTATACATTCAACCGACTACATATTACTCCTGTATTTCACTGAATACAGAAGCAATTGTAAATGTAATTATCACTTTGAATGAAAATGTTAATAAGCAGTTTGATGAACAATTTTTCTGTAGGCTAATCTTTGCACTTTTCATTTTTTGAAAATCATTTTACCAAGTATGATATGATAATGACTTAATCCTTCAGGGTAAAATTATAATTTGAAAAATGGCAGTTGATATTTGTTTTTGTTCCTTACTAAGGACATACTAAGAGCACATGTACCAGGAAACTAATTATAAAGTTAGAGCAGTGGGATTGAAAACAAGTGTTAGTGTGTTTACGTAATGGAAAATTATTAAAAGTGATTTTGGTATTTTTAAAATCAAATGTATTGATTTATTATTGATGTATTTCATTTCCCAGTTGCTATGGAATTTTACAATGACGGATTTAATTACTGCAGCAACATAAAATGTAATACTTCTTTAAAATACAACAGATATCTGTGTTGTGTATTATCATCTGTGTTGTGTACATCATTGTCTACAGCTTTAGACATACAAATTTAAATCTCGAATACTAGAGAACAGTAACTCGTTGAAGTGAGTACGCATTTGTTTATGTACAACTGATTTTAATAGACAATTTCTTTAGGCAGTGTACTACCACCTTTGAAACGAATGTGTCAAGGCATGGGGTCTTATCACCAGAATGATTAATAAAGTAAATTGAAACATACTATTATTAGTAACATATAATATCCATGGTTATGGTTTTATTTAATAAGAGAATTTTAGGAATTTGTCAAATGATTCAAAGGTATGAACTAAAAAGTTTGTATAAAATCATATACAAGAAGCAGAATGGGTAGAATGGGTTCTGCGCCTGTGGCTGGAAGGTTGCCAGTTCAAATCCCACAGCCGGCAGAGGAATCCTACTCCACTGGGCCCCTGAGCAACTGCTCCAGGGGCGCTGTACAATGGCTGACCCTGTGCTCTGACCCCAGGCTTTCTCCCTATCTGTGTGTCTGTTTGTCTCATGGAGAGCAAGCTGGAGTAGGTGAAAAGACAAATTCCTAATGCAAGAAATTGTATAGGGTTAATAAAGTGATGTTATTATTATTATTACAATCAACACAAGGACTGACCTAAAGGAAGGGATAAGGAAGTAAATATGTGCTCATTCAACACACACATTTAAAGATGAATGTCAAGTACAGTAAAGGAAGAACTAAGGACAACAAATCAATAAATACATTTAAGTTTGAGAAGTTTAGATTAGACCTAAAGATGTACATACAGTGGTGTGAAAAAGTGTTTGCCCCCTTCCTGATATCTTATTTTTTGCATGTTTGTCACACTGAAATGTTTCAGATCATCAAACAAATTGAAATATTAGGCAAAGATAACACAAGTAAACACAAAATGCAGTTTTTAAATGAAGGTGTTTATTATTAAGGGAAAAAAAAATCCAAACCTACATGGCCCTGTGTGAAAAAGTGATTGCCCCCTAAACCTAATAACTGGTTGGGCCACCCTTAGCAGCAACAACTGCAATCAAGAGTTTGGCAACTGGCAATGAGTCTTTTACAGCGCTGTGGAGGAATTTTGGCCCACTCATCTTTGCAGAATTGTTGTAATTCAGCCACATTGGAGGGTTTTCGAGCCTTAACCGCTTTTTTAAGGTCATGCCACAACATCTCAATCGGATTCAGGTCAGGACTTTGACTAGGCCACTCCAAAGTCTTCATTTTGTTTTTCTTAAGCCATTCAGAGGTGGACTTGCTGGTGTGTTTTGGATCATTGTCCTGCTGCAGAACCCAAGTGCGCTTCAGCTTGAGGTCACGAACAGATGGCCGGACATTCTCCTTCAGGAATTTTTGGTAGACAGCAGAATTCAAGGTTCCATTTACCACAGCAAGTCTTCCAGGTCCTGAAGCAGCAAAACAGCCCCAGACCATTACACTACCACCACCATATTTTACTGTTGGTATGATGTTCCTTTTCTGAAATGCTGTGTTACTTTTACGCCAGATGTAATGGGACACACACCTTCCAAAAAGTTCAACTTTTGTCTCGTCAGTCCACAGAGTATTTTCCCAAAAGTCTTGGGGATCATCAAGATGTTTTCTGGCAAAACTGAGACAAGCCTTTATGTTCTTTTTGCTCAGCAGTGGTTTTCGTCTTGGAACTCTGCTATGCAGGCCATTTTTGCCCAGTCTCTTTCTTATGGTGGAGTCATGAACACTGACCTTATCTGAGGCAAGTGAAGCCTGCAGTTCTTTGGATGTTGTTGTGGGTTTTTTTCTGACCTCTTGGATGAGTCGTCGCTGCGCTCTTGTGGTAATTTTGGTCGGCCGGCCACTCCTGGGAATGTTCACCACTGTTTCATGTTTTCGTCATTTGTAGATAATGGCTCTCACTGTGGTTCATTGGAGTCCCAAAGCTTTAGAAATGGCTTTATAACCTTTTCCAGACTGATAAATCTCAATTACTCTGTTTCTCATTTGTTCCTGAATTTCTTTGGATCACAGCATGATGTCTAGCTTTTGAGGATCTTTTGGTCTACTTCACTTTGTCAGACTTTGTCCTATTTAAGTGATTTCTTGATTGAGAACAGGTGTGGCAGTAATCAGGGCTGGGTGTGGTTAGAGAAATTGAACTCAGCTTTCCAAAGATGTGATAAACCACAGTTGATTTATGTTTTAACAGGGGGGGCAATCACTTTTTCACACAGGGCCATGTAGCTTTGGATTTTTTTTTCCCTTAATAATAAAAACCTTCATTTAAAAACTGCATTTTGTGTTTACTTGTGTTATCTTTGTCTAATATTTCAATTTGTTTGATGATCTGAAACATTTCAAGGTGAGCATTTCAAAATGACCACTAAATGAGACAAGACCTGAGAGATGTTGATTGTGCCTGAAAAGGAAAGGATAGTCTTAAGATAAGCAATATAACTTTATTATATCTCTATCCCTTGACCAGTTCTGATCATCAATGTTAAAAATTATTTAATTGAATGTTGACCAAAGTGAGATTTAGTTGCATGAAAATGTGACTACTTTTAACAATGACCAAATCCTCTAATTACTTCTTGAAACTAGAATAAATTATGAATATGAAGCAAGTAAATCATCCATCTAACCCAATTGCTTTTTCTCAGAGCAATACGTTAATTGATATAAAATAAATATACAGTAGATATGCATATATACACAGTATACACTGTAAAATAAATAAAAGTATTTATGCCTAGACTTTTACCAGTATTCGGAAACACTGTGTCCTCTGCTAGTATTGTTGTCAACAAACCTGCTCTGTGTTTCTTTATAAATATCAATGAAATTCAAGGAATGACTTAAAAATGTTACTGAAGCAAGCACATATCCTATGACTTTTTAAGGATGTCTTTTTATCAAGGCTGTTTAATAAAGATTTCATCCTGATTTATAAGATAACTTAATGGGATTTCAATCTATAGATTGTAAATAACACACTGATAATGTAAACTTAAAGCACCTAAAATGCAGTTTATATGACAAACAGTGTGAAGTAATCATTGCAGGGTGCATTTGCATTTTCAATTCAAAGCAAATCTTTTTTTATCCTTTTTAAATCTTTGGCATTAGAAACATTATACATAGTATTAAATATTTTTTCTATTAACTTGTACAATGTTAAATAGTTTAAATTTCCCAGATATTGTCCACATTACAATTTGGATCAACCTTTAGAGATACTGTATATGGAAGATGAGAAGACCAAAGAGTGAGTTTCAATCATAAATTCTGGTTAAGGAATATGAACGAATTAAAAACTAGCTGTTTTTTGTTGCGGGGGGTTATTGAATGTTATTGAATGTAACTTCAAGGCACATTTGACAAATTGAATGATTGTAAAAAAAATAATATTTCAAATGATGTGAAATAGTTTACAATTCAAACTAGCTCTTTTTAGATTTACAGCTTTCTGTTAGACAAGTCCTAAAACAAATGAGGATGATTTCACTGAGGCTCAGTTTATGTAGCATGTTACAGTGGATGCATGCAAGCATATTAATGTAACTGAGAGGTAACAAAACAAATAAACACTGAATGAGACCTATCTTATCATATAGACCTACTGTATACGATCATGATTGGAGTTTTTTTCACAGATACCAAATGTCTTTCTTGAAGGGAAAAAAAATAACATACAGAATAAGAACATTAAATGATGCAGTAAAACTTTAAATATCATTGCCACATATGCTACAGATGATTAGAACGCTAGCCTTAACTGCTAAAAGAACAGAATAATCTACCCTAAATAATACTGCAATAAAACCATTCCATTAAATAGGGCTTATTTTTCTTTGTTATTGTAGTATCTTCATATTGTAACCATTTCTCATCAATGCTTTAGGCAGGCTGTCAAATTCTGGCCTCATAATAGTTTGTTCTGCCTTCCTACAAAGCAATTTCATGAAAAGAAAGAACAAACTGCTCATTTTTCCATTTTTTCTAAGTCTGTCACTATCCATCACTTGATGTTTGTTACACCTTCAGCACTAACACCTTCAAGAATTTCAGCAGCTGCCTTCCTCTTGTAACCTTATTTGTTGGCTGGGTCTGTCCACTGTCTCTTGCTAAATGCATAGCACCTTCTTGCAACTGTAGTATTCTGTCACATAACTACAGGAGGCATTAACAAATACATTACAGAGAATGCTGTTAGTTCCCCAATCTTCCATCTGGCTAGAATTTCCTGACTGTGCTTTGCAAGGAGAAAAAGGAGTCTATCAATCCATGATTTATTTGGATGGCAACTGATTTTTCTTGAATAGTGTCTTTGATATTTATTGGAAGAGAATAGTAAACTCATAGCACATGAGTATGATGCTCTGATCATGATAATTAGCATGTTATTTAGATAATAATTAAATGTTATTTTGATCAAAATGTAAATTGCAGATCCTTTGTCAAGGTGCAATTTCTCTGATATTGACTTTCACCTCTTTTCTATATGCCTTTCATCTATTTTTAATGTATATACAGTTCACAGTGAAATAATATTTCATATCTCTCTCACTTCTTTCACTCCATGCTGAGCACATTCACCCTCATTGCCCTGAAGGCAGAGATGTCAGAATCCTCACCCCCACACCCCTCCGAAGCCTTCAATTTGCTGCTGACAGGACGCTATAGAATACCTCATAGTAGAAATGGTCTTTTACCAGCCTTACAATTGATACTTCATTTTATCAGACACTTGAGTGAAATACATTTGCCTCAGTTTTCCTAGAGATACAAAAGCTCTTGAGCAATGAGATGCATCTTTGAAAAGAGGTCAACTAATCTCTGGCCCCCCTCTTCAAGTCCAAATGAAGCTGAACATAAATTTCAAAGACATTTCAATACAAAACCCAAGGAACTATAATTAGTAAGAGTTAATAGATACAGGTAATAGTCTGTTGTATCTTCATTTTTGTTTTTTAAAAATCTGATTTTATTTCTAGCACAAGAGGTAGCAGGATTATTTTAATGGAAACTGACAAAATTAGGAGAAGAAAGTATATAACATTGTCTCCAATGTAACTGTCCTTCATTACTGCATTAAGATGCAAACATAACCTGTAGCTTAATGAAGAATATAGCAGATGATTTCCCCGATTAACTTAATTAAATGATGTGGGATACTGAATTTAAGTTAATGAGAACATCTTCTCTGAATACCTAATTGTGATATTATCTGAAGAGAGTAATTTCTAAAATGCTTACTGTATACCTCATTAATTTGGGAAACAATCTGAGCTAATGCATGTGAAATCTGATTTTGCATAGATTTGTCCACACTAAGCCACTTATAGGAAAGAAAGATAAATACAATAATTCACTTTTCATCTGAAAAAGGACCGTTTGTTTGAGGCAACTATTTGCAATGTAAAGGCTTTTTATGTTCTTTATTTTTAAACTAACTTGATGAGAGTTGCAATGAGTCATAATTACAAACAGTCATAACTACAATACAATCACAGGAAAAAAAAGTTCAACTTTGTCAAATTAACACAGTATGAATAACATCAAAAGCAACCTGATTCTTTAGATGAATGTTCCAATCTTAAGGAAATAGAAATTATTGGAAAAATTCCATTAAAGATGACATAAACCATTAAACCAAAACCAGAGCACAGGTAAAATATACCATATAATGAGCTTTTATACAAAATCCTATATTGAAAGCTCATCATGCTTTAAACTATGCAGTGTGTATCACAGCTAACCATTATAGTTCTATTAAGGTGTAAGATTTTACTTATGAATAAATTAACATTTATATATGAACAACTAAAAAGTGTAATATTGTGCTACATTATCATTGAGAAATATTGTTTTACCCATCACTAAAATAGTAATCAAGTTTGCATAACTCCATCTAACCAGAACTTTTAATAATCAAATATATTGTATTTTAATACATACAGTGCCTTGCGAAAGTATTCGGCCCCCTTGAACTTTTCAACCTTTTGCCACATTTCAGGCTTCAAACATAAAGATATAAATTTTTTATTTTATGTGAAGAATCACCAACAAGTGGGACACAATTGTGAAGTGGAACGAAATCTATTGGATTTTTGAAACTTTTTTAACTAATAAAAAAATGAAAAGTGGGGCGTGCAAAATTATTCGGCCCCCTTGCGTTAATACTTTGTAGAGCCACCTTTTGCTGCGATTACAGCTGCAAGTCGCTTGGGGTATGTCTCTATCAGTTTTGCACATCGAGAGACTGAAATTCTTGCCCATTCTTCCTTGCAAAACAGCTCGAGCTCAGTGAGGTTGGATGGAGGGTGTTTGTGAACAGCAGTTTTCAGCTCTTTCCACAGATTCTCGATTGGATTCAGGTCTGGACTTTGACTTGGCCATTCAAACACCTGGATACGTTTATTTGTGAACCATTCCTTTGTAGATTTTGCTGTATGTTTGGGATCATTGTCTTGTTGGAAGATAAATCTCCGTCCCAGTTTCAGGTCTTTTGCAGACTCCAACAGGTTTTCATCCAGAATGGTCCTGTATTTGGCTGCATCCATCTTCCCCTCAATTTTAACCATCTTCCCTGTCCCTGCTGAAGAAAAGCAGGCCCAAACCATGATGCTGCCACCACCATGTTTGACAGTGGGGATGGTGTGTTGAGGGTGATGAGCTGTGTTGCTTTTACGCCAAACATATCGTTTTGCATTGTGGCCAAAAAGTTCGATTTTGGTTTCATCTGACCAGAGCACCTTCTTCCACATGTTTGGGGTGTCTCCCAGGTGGCTTGTGGCAAACTTTAGACGAGACTTTTTATGGATATCTTTGAGAAATGGCTTTCTTCTTGCCACTCTTCCATAAAGGCCAGATTTGTGCAGTGTAAGACTGATTGTTGTCCTATGGACAGACTCTCCCACCTCAGCTGTAGTTCTCTGCAGTTCATCCAGAGTGATCATGGGCCTCTTGGCTGCATCTCTGATCAGTCTTCTCCTTGTCTGAGCTGAAAGTTTAGAGGGACGGCCAGGTCTTGGTAGATTTGCAGTGGTCTGATACTCCTTCCATTTCAAGATGATCGCTTGCACAGTGCTCCTTGGGATGTTTGAAGCTTGGGAAATCTTTTTGTATCCAAATCCGGCTTTAAACTTCTCCACAACAGTATTACGGACCTGCCTGGTGTGTTCCTTGGTCTTCATGATGCTCTCTGCGCTTTCAACAGAACCTTGAGACTATCACAGAGCAGGTGCATTTATACAGAGACTTGATTACACACAGGTGGATTCTATTTATCACCATCAGTCATTTAGGACAACATTGGATCATTCAGAGATCCTCGCTGAACTTCTGGAGTGAGTTTGCTGCACTGAAAGTAAAGGGGCCGAAAAATTTTGCACGCCCCACTTTTCATTTTTTTATTAGTTAAAAAAGTTTCAAAAATCCAATAGATTTCGTTCCACTTCACAATTGTGTCCCACTTGTTGGTGATTCTTCACATAAAATAAAAAATTTATATCTTTATGTTTGAAGCCTGAAATGTGGCAAAAGGTTGAAAAGTTCAAGGGGGCCGAATACTTTCGCAAGGCACTGTAAATCCTAAAGTCATACAGTACAAGATCTATACAAGAAGTATTCTGTAATCACTTCTTTCCATTTAAAAATAGGAATCAGATTTTTATTGATCCTCTTCCTGTTGTGTGTAACACAAATCTTCATTAATAAGTGGTGGGCTAATTTAGTTCTTTTTATGTATATTTAAAACAACTCAAAGACATACATTAATATTGCACAATTTTAAAAGAGTCATTTAAAATTGAAAGTGCTCTTAAATTTCTTTGGAAACAAGAACACACTAACACAAGACTACTATACAGATTTTTCTAAAATAAATGTCAAAGCTATTTCTGGAAAATAAAGAGATCTAAGACTATTGCAAAGATGCCAGTATTTCAGCTAAATCTTTTTTTTTCAGATTGTGTAATCATTTTATGAAGAGAACTACAGTTTTACAGGCAATTTCATAACTCTAACTATCTCAAATTTCAAATCCCACTGTTTATTAAGACGTCATATAATAGGGAATATATATTGAGAGCATGCACATTTCGAAATAATGTGATTATCACAAAAATGAACCTTCTTTTCCTCCATCATAAAAAGCAATGAATAAATAGCAATTAATTTCAGTTACATCTGAGCTTTTCCAACATGAAAAATGCCACCCAATGATTGATTAAATAAACATGTAGTGATTGTGTTATCAGTATAGCCACCGAAAGGTGGACAACTGGGTTAGTATCACGGAAAAATTGAATCTCCATTAGACTGTGAAGATGAGCAATCATTTTGTATAGAATTAAAATTAAAAAAGAAAAGCCCAGGGATGATGGAAGGTAGCACTGCTTTGGTTGCAAAGTGAAAAATGTCACCAAGGGGAGTGTGCACAGTAATGTATTTGAGAAAGACACAGATCAAGGCATCTGATGTAAATGTGTTTTTTTTATCCATTTATGTGAAGCCCGAGGATTCGTTTTTTTTTTTACATTCCTCATATATTGCGAGAGTTCTCAAGAAATTTAAATAATGACTGCTACTTCAGAGGATTTAAAAGCTTTATATATGCCAAGCCCATGATTCCTTAATGTGATTCTTTATACAGACCATCACATTCAAAGGAAAACAATCCACATATATTGTCATTTTTCAAAATACTAGCAGTTATTTTGCGAATAAAAAATAACTGTATAGTACAGCCCTTACCAAAAGCTACTGTAAATTGCAGTTGTAATAAAAAAAAACATTATTGTGAACAACAGATTATCTATCATTGCAGCTATTGTATTCTTTGTGGCATGAGTTAAAATTATATAACTAGATTTAGTGATGGCTGTGTTGAAATGAGAACAAGCAGTCCATGCTTTAGGTTTAACGATTGTTTAACAAAAAAAGTTGAACAATTGTGAAATTCAACAGAACAATTTGTTTCTCTTTAAGTTGTAAATGCATTGCTTATTATGGTTTACAAAATGATAATATAGGCTCTGTCAAAATATTTGAGATGGAATTATTTTCAGGTTGTTACAGAACAGATTCACCTTTAATAAGGAGTGTTTTTTTAGGTACAGTAGATGTCTTCGTCTACTTGGAAGAACATCTTTTTGCAAAACATGGTATCTGTTGCAATTGCTTTATCACCACAAGCAGAATGAGTGTGACCAACTGAGGGGAATCAAATACCACACAATGATTAATTCATGTGGATTTTCAATCACTTCCAAACAGATGGTTTAGTAACCAGAGTTTTTTTCTGAGTACTGGAAGATCATGATTGGCGCAGCAATATCTAAGGTTTACAAAAAATAAGGAAATGAACAAAACATTACTATTCGCATCATTGAAGACAGGCTGTAAAAGACTCAGACGCCACGCAATTTCAGTCTCTATATGTAGAGAGGTTTAATCCTTCAAATTAAATAAATACAACATGCAGAAAGTGAAGTGTTTTTCTGGGAGGAGGTCACAGTTTGTGGTTGCATTCTCAAAAAATATTTCTGCAATTTTCTGCTGTCTCTTGTTAATAAATATAATCAGTTTTTATATTTCAAACATATATATTCCATTTTACAAGGTTGTCTGCCACAACATTAGGTAAATTTATGAGGCTGAATTAAAAATAGAAGTGTATAGTAATTGTGAATTGCCAGGTTATGTGTCTACACTATGGGATGTGTTAAAATGAGAGCATTATATGTCACTATACAGATGTGTATCTATCGAGTCAATAATAAAACAATGTTGTTCTGTAGATCACTGCTGTGAAAGACTTCTAAATATCTAAATACATTTGCAAAATACATCCTGCATTATTAGAATGTTTCAGTGAGAATTTCCAAAATGGGACATTTTGAGACATTGCCAGTCAGAGTAGAAATAGATGGTTTTTGAGTCTACTGAACCTGCGTACTGTAATTCTCCAGACAAGTGCATAATTAGAAATCTATTAAAATTGTGATCTGGAAAACACTATTTGCAAAATGAACAGAACCTAAAAACAAAACAAAATAATTATACATATTAGACACATTAGACACAATATTAGAAGTATTAGACACACCCAAATAAAATATATTTTAACACATCTTTTAAGTGGGGACAACACATTGGTGGTGGTGGAGGGGAGTCCCTATTAACTGTAAAGTGCTTTGACTGGAGTGTAAGGATTTTTTTAACTCTAAGCCTGCCATGTTTTTTAAGACTTCTACTGTATATTGATATTGTAGTTGTATTCAAAAGCAACTGAGTGTAAATACAAGGTAGACATTACTGTAGATGTTTATGATTTTTCACTTTTTCAGAAATACATTTAAAGCTTTTCTCTTTCTAGAAAAGTGCTAAAGATCCTGGTTCTTTGCAAAGCAGAAAAAAAGATATTTATAGTATTCTGGCAACTCCAAAAGTTAAAGTATCTGTCTTAATATGACTTCTTTTATTTAATCAAATTAAAGGGGGTGTTATTTTTAAAGGAACTTACTTTCATTTCACAACATACAATTATCAAGAGCAAAAAAGGGCCTTAATTTAATTGCATGCTATAAAACAGCAGAACAATTATTCCCATGTCATGAATTTACAGTATGTGCTGTTTAAAACATTTTCTTTGTTTAATTTAACATTCCTTATGACAGTAAATCCTGTTAGAGTTAAAAAACTATAAATGAGAGATGGTACAGCTTATAATTTGCTTCAATTGGATCACAATTAATGTCAAAAGTCTTCTTGTTTCATCCTCTTTTACATGATATGTGTAATTAACAATGGAAAATGTCAGTTCTTCTTTACTACTGTGTAGTTTTTTTAGAATAGTTTCTGTCTAGTACAGAAACTGAATAAAATTTGTAAGAAACATTATGGCATTTATCTTTTTTTCTTTTCAGGATTTAAGGACGAGAGAGTATTCTCAGGTAGAATGGATGAAGAGATGATAAGACACACCTGTAAACATGCTGGAATTTTTAAACAGACAAAATATTAATTTCTTGTATTCTTAACACATTCAAATTGTGCCAACTTGAACCTGAAACTTTGTCTTGTCAGTCCTCAGCTACTAAATATGACTGGGCCTGGTGAGTACTTCAGTCCTCTGGGGAAAATTAGAATTTTGCCATATGACATGTTATCGTTTGATAAGCACTAATGACTGCTAGTGGTCATTTAAAACCCTTAAAAATACAGATATAAGCAGCAGTCTGGCTACATTTAAATATATATCATTGTGCTGTTTGAACTTAAATAAATATAAATTTGCATAAATAGAAAAAGAGAAGACCATTATGCCATTCTAGCTCATTTGGTAGCTAATAGGTAACCAATATCATCCAGTTATTTATTAAAAGATGCCAGAGTATCAGCTTTGACTTTTTTTAAATTTTCATTGTGAAAATTGAATAAAATAAGTAACTTGTGTTTTAAATTTTATTCTCTTCCCCATTTCTACCATTAGTGTCTGAAAACATCCACTATGCTGACTTTGGCAATGCCTTTTTGCATTTTGAATATTTGAATATATTCCTCTCTCAAGTTCTTTTTGCCACCCAGATTAGGAACATATCTGGTCGCTCTTCTTTGAACTGAGTAGAAATATCTTTTAATTACACGGTTACAAAAATTGTACACAATATTCTAAAGGTTTTTCTAGTGCCTTCTACAATTTAAAAAAATAGTTGCTTGATTTTAGCTGTATATTATTAATTATAAATCCTAACAGTTTGCCTTTTATTGCTTCCTCATATTTTCTAGAACAGTAGGTCTTATCCATGGTCCTGAGTGACCACTGTGTCATTCCAACTCTGCCCTTAATCACTGGTGTTAATTGATGCATGTAATTACTCTTCCTGCTTGTTAACCTTTTTTCTGTACTTAGTCCTTGCTTTGAAAATCTAAAGTACATTCTTCTCAACACCTATAGCATGCAGTCCTTCCTATTTCATTTTAAAATTTGCTCACTTATTTCTGACAAATACGACACAGGTGGGAATGTACTGTAAAAGGATCAAATAACACACATCAGACAACATACATTTCAATTGTTGATATCACTTACATACAAACAACTTCTAAGAGCTGAAAGAAAATTTCTGTGTATACTGTCACGACCAGCCCCCAAGAGAGCTAACCAGTGTCAGCAGCGGGGCGATAATTACAAGTGCTGCTGCACGTGTTAACTCAGCACCAGACGCCCTACCGTGCGGCAGGCTGCAGTATTTAAGCCATTCAAACCCCCTTCTGGCTGTTCGGTATTGAGTCTACTCTTTGAGAGCTCTGCCTGGCGTTTATTCTGTACCTTGCATTCTTCTGGATTCTAGACTTCCTTTTGCCTTTCGACCTTGGACCTTGCCTCTCGTTTCGGATTGTTTGCCATTATTTTTACGTCCTGGATTTCGAACCACTTTTCTCCTTTTGACCACAAACTCGCCTGATGTACTGGATTGTTTGCCTGCCTCATCACCTACCTACTCCTGCGTCTGCACAGGATCCACATATCTCTTCAGTGGGGATTCGTTACATATACTGTACCTATATTAGAAAATTAAAATCATTTTGCTTTTGAATAAAAACTTAGCTGAAGCACATAAACAAAATAATCAGATATTTGCTGGGATCTAGGTTGAGAACCATTGATTTAGAAAATGAAAATGATGTCAGGTTAAAAACCTAAGTCTTTTTCATAAGTAGATAAGTAGTATTCCCATTTAAGCATGATGCTTGGTTAAGTATCTTAGATTGGAATTTTTATTATCATATAAAACCAGAGTGTACCCCACCTTGTGCCTTTTGCTGGATAGGCTGGTTAGAAAATGGGTGGACGTTTCTGCTACCTGCATGTAACACACTATACTTGCCTACATTAAATATCATCTGCATCATCTGAGCTTATTATAGTAAACCAAAAACAAACAAAAAAAAATGTGTACTATCATATCAGGGAGATAAAGAACAGACCAATTCAGAATATTAGTTTAATATTCAAAAATAAGTACAGGTAGTGTATATAACTGTACCCATCAAAACATTTCGCGATTATAATGTTATATATTAACAAAATGATAGGATTACGGGGCTTGATTGTTGACTCATTAATTAAATGCTCCTAAAAAAAGTTATCATTCCGTTTGGCTAGATTTGTGGCTCTGAAGAAAGAAAGAAACATGAAGGCTAATGTCAGTAGCTAACGTTTTATTAAACAATTTATTAAATTTATTTATTAAACAAATATAATATATTCTGCAAGATATAATATTGATCTTATAAGATCAATATATTATTATAACATTCTAAAATGTTCCATTGTAATTGCAATAGCATTGCACAGAGCAAAACCATGTTTGTTATAAGTTAAATAATAAAGTGAAATCCAGATAACATGAGGGTCACATTGTGCAAGTATATAATCTATTTAGTTTTCAGTGGGGAGATGTGTCATTGTGCAAGTTACAAAGGAACAAGTAGAGGTTAATTCAACACTGAAAAATAGAAAAAAAATGTTTTGAATTATTTTCTCAGGTGCTGAATATGAAGAAGTCTGAAGAAACTATGGAAGATTCCACAACAAAAAGGCTTTTCCCTCTTCTTCTTTTAAGAAATAAACACTTTGTACCTATTAGTAGAAATACTACAGTATTTCTAAAACATTTCTTAAAAGGATAGTGATGCAAATTGAATACAAAAATAGTTAAACATAAACAAAAACATGATTAAACAGAATTAAAACCATGATTAAAATTAAAATTGGCAGTTTGCCAAAACATCAACTCTTTCCATCATCTACAGGTACTGTAGGTTGCATCATATTTTATAAGAATTGCAGAATCAAAACTGCAGGTTGAGTGAGATTAAGATCTTAGTTGGTCAAAATCAAAACAAGATGCTTATGTCACTACTGATCCTGTTAAGAAATATAATTTTCAACACTGTAAGTGTCTGTGTCAGAAATCTCAAGACCGTCCATAATAGATCACAAACTGTGAATTAACAACTTCACTCTTTAACCTTGTGTATTAAAACTAATACTATTAGCATTGCTGTATTATAATGCAACTAATTTGGGCTGCTGCCACCTAATATATTTCTTTTCCAGAAACCCAATTTCTATATGTATCATATCCTTAAAGAAAAATTGAATATGTGTAATACAAAATAGTGAAATGGGCAATGCTCTAAGTTTACAAAACACCTCGGAGCACTGCATAATATAACAAAGCTTAATAGGTACTGAAAAGCTGATGTGACACTAACTCAATATTTCTATGCTCTCTTTGAGTTTATAGACTATTAACATACAATACAGACACAATTGTGACACACTTGGGTAAGTATTTGATAGCTATGCACTAATATGGCCCAGATCATGAAAAGCAACAGGAAACAAGTTAGCAGCCCAGAGCCATGGAATATCCTTCACAACTTTTTCATGTTGCAGGAGCCATTAGTTTTACTTGCCTGAATCACAAAAGACACAACAGCAGCAATGCTTATAGTGAACCCTCAGGTTACCTTGTCTAGTCAAATAATGAGAAAAGTAACACATATACAGGTGCTTAAGGGGCACTTATCAAACTTCTTTTAGAAGTTGAAAAGTACAGTAGTTACTTGTACTGATAAGAAATGAATGTTAATATGTGTGTGTGTACTGAGAGCTCATGCACAGCCTGGCTGTCACCTTGTTGAATCAGATAACATACTCTTTAAAGTTAAATCATCACCATTAACACTAAGATGACACAGAAATAAAATGCCTATTGACCTCCAGAAACATGGACACTTTCCAAGAACAGCTTATTAATCCATTATTTTTAAACTTGTTGCAAGAATGTCTCTAATAAATATAAAGTTGAAATATACAAAATGAAAGCAGAAATATTTTCAGAGTTTTTGCAATGAATCTGTTTCTATTTAAAAGATAAAAGCAAGTGTTGTTCCTTTGCAGCCTGCACATGCTGACGCAGTTACTATAACATTTTTTGAAAGGCAGCAAATTGTTCAAGTCTCAATGTATTTAAAAGTTGAAATAATAATAACAATATAAAACTTTTAACTTAACTAAACAAAGCTCTTAGAGAACCCCCAAAACAATACAAATTTGTTTTATTTTCCATGCAACATGCTTCATACCTGAGGGCACAGAGTCTCAATTCGGCTTGCAGCCATCTGAACAATCCTGACCCCATCGTCGTTTGTCGAAATGGAGCTGGCAAGGTTAGCTACCTAAAAACAACAATCAAGAAGCAGATAGTTGAAGCACAAAGCAATCCCTTTTAAAAAATGTAACATCAATAACCGGATATCTGCTGTAGAGTATATCAATAAACTTAAGAAATAATCATTGGGTATAACTAAATGAATATCATCAGGTAATGCTTCTTAAGACTTGATTTCCCATCCACAAAATGAAGTATAGTTGTTTATATTTACTGCTTATGAAATCTGAGTACCTCTGCTGTGTTATAAATTATTATACTTTAGTAGATACAATCCATGTTCTTAGTCTAGATCACAACCATTAAGAAAGACAAAATTACAGTATTTTTCCATTCTTTTTCATTGCTTTGTATTACAAAATTGTTTCATTAAACTCTGAACTCAATTAAACAGAACAAAACAAAAACAAAATGTAATACTGAACAATTAATAAAACAATTCAGATAATTGTATATACTGTATATAATATTGTTACAGCTTTAGGTGACTAAAAAGTGTCTCTTGGTGTTGAGATAAAGTTTGTGACACTTGGAAGAGTAAACATTTCTAACTTCAAAGCAGAGAGGATATTTGCTGAGGTCTTGGGGGTCCCTTGAGCAGAACAAATTGTAAAGTTTACCTTAGTATACCTACAGTATGTAAGTTGTTGATTAATGATTGTCACAGAGCAGTACAGACACACTTACAATATAAGATCACATTAATAGCACAAAAAAGAGGAAGAACCAAGGGAAGCAGGGAGAAGAGAGAGGAGTCCAGAGAAGTTGGGACGTGAAGCTTGCGCCAGTCAAGAGCCCCTACTTCATGATTATCCAAATCAAACCTGACGGGAGCTAAGTATTTGAACCTTGTTAGAAGGAGAACATACTATTCTGTGTTTTTAGGGTACTTGGTTTTCCTGGGTAAAAGATACCTTGGTTAAAGATGCCTTTCCTGCTTGTGGGTGTATTTTTGAATTTATTTTGTGGCATCCTGGGTCCAGAGAGAGAGATTCAACTGCAGGTTGTATTACATTTATTTAGAAGGCAGCTTATCTCTTATTTGGCCTCTGTAGGCAGTATTTAAGAGTTTTTTATTTAAAGTCTGGGCTTTTTTCTGGTTAATTAGAATGTTCGGCCTCTGAACTGTCTTGTTTGTAAATACTGTACATAAAGTAACCTGTGTGTTGTATGTTGCCTGTAATGTAGTTTGTGTTTTGTCATTGTAATAAATATTTGTTTAACCAAGTGTGCCTGGATTGTTACTCCTTTCAACAAAGCTGTGCCAGAGAACAAAGAATTAATGTGCCTCTATACCAGCGGCTCCGGTATATTGCTAGAAAATACTTACAAGTTTGGTGTTATAAATAAGTATTTCACTTATTGACTAAACTGCTTGGTCAAATCCTGATTTTCACCGTTTTCATAATACTCATGTAACAATATCTAAAATATTGTTTGATGAAGCAGCTTACCTTGACATTAAACAAAAAAGTTCTCATTTACTCTTTCTAGTTACAAAGCTTGAAAAATACTAATCTTATTACTGAAATATGCACACTACCGCAAGATAATTTTTTGTCTCTAATTTATTGACCTTTGGTAAGAAAATGCCATCAGGGTCAGTGTAACAGATTTACAAATCCACTGATCCTATTAAGATAAGACTTTTATTCCAAATATCAAATACTTCAACATCACCATGGCAACTGTTGCACAATATAGTTGCACTTTTTATTACGTTTATAAAGTTCATTTGAAGAATCATGACTGGATATTTGTGTCACTAAAGGACAATAACGCACCAAAATGGTGCTTAATTTTTAAAACAAAAATAAACAAGGTTGATCTTTGTGGTACATGAGCAAATTTGAAAGCTTCCAAATAAGAAGAAGCCATTTGTAGGTTTGAGTTAATTTGGTTCTTTTGTAGTTATTTTTAGAGTTAATTTTAGATATGCTTTTGTCCGGTCACTTTTTAAAGGAATGCAGATTTGAACCTCAACCTTCATTCCAGTCTCTCATTACGTTATGTGTAAAGTGTTTTCTCCTTGTTAAATCAATTCTCTTTTAAGTTGTGTCTTTGTTTAACTGCTGAATCTGCTGTATTCTGTTGGATTGACCCTTAAAATGTTATATATTTTGATCAAATCTTTTCTGTAGAATTAAGACAAAAGCAGTCAATGCCTTAAATGTTATTTTCACTTTCTATTATATACTGTATAGTACTAAAGCATTCTGTTACATTTTAGGTTTTATAATTATTCTCCTGCATTGTCTTGACGGGAACATAGAAGAATTCCCTTTCATGAATAGCCTTCTGTAACTCAGAATCATCAATTTTATGTGTATGGTGTTATTTGTTCTAAGACATTTTATAAGTCCATTGCTGGAGCTATTTTTGCCACTTCAATTATTTTTATTAACTGCAAAATTAACTGGTTTGCTAACTACAGCAAAATCTAAAATCTTTGGTATAGATCAGGAAGAGCAATGTTCTGGCTTTAAAAGGGGTTCCTGTACACTACTGCCTACTTCTGCAAAAAAAAATGGGAAAGTGCCAAACTGAGAAAAAAAAAGTCTGTACCATCAAGTTTAAAGAGAACAAAATCAGCAACAATGCTAAACAGATTCCTGAAAAAAATAATTAATAAGGTATGTCGTACTCATACTCGGATGGATCTAAATAATAATTATACTTTACTTTAAAATAGTATAGGTTACTGTATGTTTTTATTATTATTTGCTGCTGTATTTACTATGGCTGAGTAGCATCTATCTTTTAATGTAGTTCTGTATTTTTCATAAATCACATTATTAAATGAATAAAACAAAGGGCATATGCTGTGACTAACCTATGTCAAGTTCAATCACAGTCTAGTTTAGATTACATTTTCCAGCGTATCGGGGGCAATCATCATCTCTGCAGAAAATTAAATCTTGCATACAGACATGACCACAAGCCAAAGAAAGACAAGCCTAAGGAGACAGAGCTCCCAATTACATATCTAATTTAAAAAAAGGATAAAGTACCAAGTGTCAAAAAATAAATCTATTAATAAGTGATAATGATGCCACATGAAGCCAAGAGGCTGCAAATCATTATTGTTTTTAATGAAATGTGGCTCGAGACATTTTGCCAACACTGTGAGTCGTTAAAACTGTAAAATTATGATCTAGACTCATTTTGTGATTATACTGCATTACAACAGTCCTACTTAATATGAATTTACCAAGTGGTAAATTAAGGTCCTGCAGTTATAAAACTTACAGCATGACCGTGATAGCTGATTGAATAGACAAGGGTTGATTTTATTTTTCATCTCTGAGATTTTCATACAAATGAAAGAAGGCCATTCTGCCCATCTGACTCCTTTGGTTGCAATTAGCAAAAGACAATTCCCCTTAATTTCCTTTATTATCCTCTAGTTTGCATTTCACTGTTGATTCTGGACAAGTCCATTGTGTTCACAGGTCCCCTTGTAGTGTTTTCTGTATCTGTCTCTGTTTACTTTTCTGTGGCAAATTTCAGCAAACAAAATTATTTGTAATGACGTTACCAAAATTATAGAAAATATTCTAAATTAGGACTTATGCATTGTAAAATTATAAGATTTAAATGTGTGAACATAAAATACGTCTTTTTTATGTAGCCTCTTCAGGCTCAGCATTTTCCACATTATAGTTGCTGCTGTCTGCATGTTATAATCTAAAGTTTTCCCTATTTTGAATTATAAGTCTTCTTGCATATCTTTTGCAACTTGGAAAGTGTCTGTTATTCCACTGGTTTTGATATGGTTTAAACTTTGCTAGTTTACTTACTGCAGCCATTGATATTCCATTGATATTAATGAAGAAAAAAGATACTAATACAGATCCTGTGGTACTACTAATTACATCATCCCAGCTGATTATTGACTTATCTGAACTGTTTTTATTTTATCAATTCTAAATACTAACACAAAACCAATTTTATTGCACATTGAATTATTTTATAGGCATTTCTTTTCTCTTATATTTAATTTTTTCAGAAAGATTGTATTACTGCATTTTCTGTGGAAAAGAAATATCAAGTAGTACTAACATACAGTGAATTTTTCTAGGACAATTTCAAACATCATTAATTCTTATCCCAAGCACCACAAGTTGCACATCTCTCAGAGACTCTCTCAAACTACCTCTATTTAGATATTCAGGTTAAAAACATCACCATTCCTTAGGCACCCAATGATTACGGTTAGGAGCAGTGACAGAGAAAGTTATTAATGTTTAATGTGAAGAGAGTGATGCAATATAGAACATTCAAGTGTTGTCAAAGAATTGGGTACAGGGTAAGAGTGACGTCTGAGAATGTCACAGCATAGTTCATGCTTTGATTTTGCAACTATTTAAAACTGTCAGTTGAAAAGCATTTGTACCTCAACCTAATACACCAGCTGCTGAAAAGATGTTATTATTTTTTTTATATTTAATATTATAGATTTTCTGACTGTTAAGCAATAGAGGAGAAAGGAAAATCTGCTATGGCTATGGAGTTCCTGTTATTCACCCAAAACAGGAAAATATTGATTTCTGTTTTTTTTTTTAATGCACAAAACCTCAAAACAGAACTGAATATAGGGAATATAGTAGTTTATCCATCCATTTCCTAACTGTTTTATGCAATACATGCTTGTGGGCGAGCTGTAGCCTATCTCAGTAAATAAGAAGTGCAAAGCAGGATACACCCTGTACTGGATGTCTGTCCATCGTGGCACACACAGACACACACACACAAGCCAGGGCCAGTTTTCCCAGAAGCCACTTTACCTACCAGTATGTCTTTGACCTCTGTGTGGAAACCAAAGCACCCTGGAGAAACCTATGTGAACATGGGACAACACACAAACTCCATGCAGATACTGTGGCACCCCAGGAACTGAACCCAGCACCCCAATGCTACAAGGCAGCAATGCTAACCACAATGACACAAATATAGTTTTATATGAAATAAAAATTCACAATTAAGATGCACAATATGGCTTTTTTAAACCATGATTTGTTTTTAATTTATAGGCCTTATCTCAGAGGTTCTTTAAGCAAGCATCAAGTCCTCGTTCCAAGGTGTGGATCTGAGAACCAGTTTTGCTTTCTGTCAGGGCTGTCAGTGCTTTTTTGTAATTCTGGTCTTGAAATACTGAAAGATCATATCAGTCCAAGCTCTCTCACTGTTAAAACCCTTCATTACTTTGTTAAAGAATGCTGTTTTCTTAAGCTGATGGTTTATTTTTATTTAATAAATTAGACTTGTTTAATATCGAAATTAAATACAAGTCGATAATAACACCCCAAATCAAACAGCATAGTTCAGAATCCAATTTGCCTTCGCAGTCACTGGCACTCTTTAAGACTGGACACAATTTTCAAGGTTGTTAGTTTTTGTTACATATTGTGACATACTGGCAAAAGGGGCCAATATCTTGGTTCCATTACATTTCTAAAAAGACTCTGCTAAAGCAGCAACCATTGTGTCACCTTAACTTTCTAGCAAAAATGATTAGTCAGTTGTATAGATTCAACAAAAAGACTAATAGAATCAGATAAGTAATTGTCTAATCTAGTCCTCATTACAAGCAGATCAGCCGTCTATTGTGTTCAGTCAGGAGTTGAAGAAGTAAGCACTCTAAAGAAAGAGCTAGATCATTATTTTATTTTCCTGAGAAGTGCCTCTATAAAGATTAAAATCACTTTTTGATACTGTACCTTATGTGCATGTTCATGCACGTGTTTATGCATGTAGACATACTGTATACTAAATATTGAACTAAATACATATTTTAATTTATATATATGTATTTTAATATGTAGCCCCAACTAGCTCTGTTGGCAGAGCATGAGACTCATAATTAGGGCCATTCTGCTGCCCCTTCCCCCTAGTGCGCCCCGGGACTGGCCGCGGGACTTGGGTAGTCTGTTATTGTAGTGGTACGCGCGTCTCATTTTTAACAAACAACACCACAAACCCATTACAGAAAACCTTATATTAATCTAAAACAGAGAACCGAGGCTTCACAAAACTGTTTTCAGAACTGAAAAGCACCACGGGAATCGATCGCAATAAAACTTTTTTATCGGAAGACGCACTTCAGCATACATGCGTCGATAAGTAATCAATAAGCCAGCAAAACATGACTACAAAAGCAAAAAACTAGCAAAAAAAGAATATATCCCATATTTTTACCTTCTTTGGAGCCTCTATAAGTCTCTGTAAGAACAGCTGTATATCCACAAAGGGCTAGCCTGACTCATCTAAAGACCTGGAGGAAACTGAAATGTATTGGCTATTGCAATTAAGTTTTAAATCTGCCCTCTTTGAAAAAGCTGATCTAATTGGTCAAAATCGCTGTCATTCATCATATTTCAGCCAACCTCTCATGTCCATGATATCAATCCCCAATTCACCAAGTTTCTTGATCAAAATGTCAGTCATGCTGGCTCCTGTAGAACCTGTCAGCTCTGAAGAAACGCTCTCCAATCTTCACGCTGCTTTCCTTTGTTGGAACAAAGTGTATGATCATTGTCATCTGTTTGATTCTACTCACGTCGGGTGTACACGCAATCTAAGATTATTGAGTAGTACTTAGCTCATTCGACTTTCCTTGGGCGCTCAAGATGCTTGACATATTTTTCCAGTCTTTGATACCATCTTTTGCCAGAGTTGATTTTCTCTCACTTTCACCAAAAAGTTTACAACAAAAGCAAAATGTAATATCCTTGCTAATTGAATAAATAAGCCATGGCCTCTCCAGTTTCTCCCCATTTGCTAAAGTCCGACTATAATGACATTTTATGACAAATTTCTGTGCCTGCTGTCCCTGGGAAGATAGATTCTTTTGACGATGCGGTCCCCTCTGTATCAAAATGTCTCAAAGTCCCTGGTTAATTGTTGTCGGGATCATTCAAGTTTTCCTCAGCTTGTAACGTTACTGGCTGGTGATTCTCTTTTTTGGACTAAACACAGTTGCTGCTAATGCTATTCTTGGAAGCAGAACCCTCTTCGTCCGCAGTTGCTTGTAACTGAGTCTGACTGAGTATTTTAAGAATAAGCCTGTTTTTGGAGTTCCTGCTATTTTAACAGTCTCCTCTTTTTTGTATTTGCAGACGAACAGTTTTGGTTGTTCTTACATGCTGCACTTTGCTGTCCACACGAAAAATCTCTCCAGTTGATCGAAATTGGCGCCAGTGTAACAGGTCGGGGGTAAGCGGCACAAGCTCGGGCTGATACATTCCTCGGCCATTCATAAGTCAATCAAAGTTTATTTATCAAATGCACAACAATACAGCATGCAGCAGTAGTTGCTGGCAATGAAATGTCTTTTCTACGAGCTCACCGGGGGGGGAAGAAATCACAAAATTAAGGTTACAAAATAAGGTTACATAATAATAGATAATAATGCAATAGAGATTTAATAAAACTCAATATAAATAGAGCTGCTATGTGTCCAGGGTGTATGCAATATATTATGTCCAAGTAGTGCAGTATGCTGAATACAATGAAAACTGTATGTCCATGTAGCCATTACAGGTGATTTGCTGAAGGAGCTGCAGGTTGGCTATTTAGCAGTCTTATTGCCTGGAGGTAGACTTCCTAAGACATCTAGCTGAGTAGATATCCTGGATGTTTAGTAGCTCACAGCTGGTATTGAGCTATACTGACTTCACCACCCTCTGCAGTACTTTGCAATCATGGGCGGAGCAGTTCCCATACCGGGCATTTATGCAACCAGTCAGGATACTCTCAATAGTGCACCTGTAGAAGCTGGCCTGGCTATTTGATGGTATGCAGAACTTCTTTAGCCTGCTGAGAAAGAATAGGCGCTGCTGTGCTGTTAACTCCCAGGAACTTAAAACTGCTGACCCTCTCCACTGCAGTCCCATTTATATAAATAGGTTTGTGATTTCCTCCCTGGTGTTTCCTATATTCCACAATCATGTCCTTAGTCTTACTGATGTTCAGAGAGAGGTTGTTCTCCTGGCACCATGCTGCTAGGGTTTCAACCTCCTCCCTGCACGCAGACTCTCCACCATTTGTGATCAGGCCAATGACTGTTGTATCGTCCACAAACTGAATTATGGAATTTGAGTTATGCCTGGCAACACAATCATGGGTAAATAAGGAGTAGAAGACAGGGCTAAGCACACAGCCTTAAGGGGCTCCAGTGTTTAGAGTCAGGGTAGAGGATATGTTGGTGCCCACCCTCACCACCTGCGGACATTCGGTCAAGGAGTCCAGGATCCAATTACAAAGGGAGGTGTTCAGTCCCAGGTCCTGGAGCTTGATGAGAAGCTTTGAGGGCACTATGGTATTGGATGCTAAGCTGTGATCAACAAAGAGCATTCTCACATATGTTCCTTTCTTATCCAGGTGTGAGAGGGCAGTATGGAGGGCAGTGGCTATAGCATCCTCTGTTGACCTGTTCTGGAGATACGCAAATTGCAGTGGGTCTAGGGTGTCAGGCAGTAAGGAGGTGATATATGCTTTGACCAACCTCTTGAAGCACTTCATGATAACTGATGTGAGTGCAATGGGGCTGTAGTCATTTAGGCAACTGACTCTGGGTTTCTAAGGAACAGGGACAATGATGGTTTTCTTAAAGCAGGAAGGAACTATAGACTGAGCTAGAGAAAGACTGAATATGTCCAAGAAGACATCTGCCAGCTGGTCTGCACATGCCTTCAGAACACGGCCAGGGATACCATCAGGCCCAGGAACCTTGTGTGGATTAGTGTTTTTAAAAACTTTACACACATCTGCTGGATATGATCAGTGAGTTTCCGTCTTGGATTTCTGGAATCCTCCTGGCTAGATCTGTGTTACTGACCTCAATCGAGCATAGAATGAATTTAGCTCATCAGGAAGAGAGGCAGACTGTTGTGCGATACAGCTGGGTTACGTTTTTGTAGTCTGTAATGGTGCGTATACCATTCCACATGTTCCGTGTGTTGCAGCCGTGATAATATGACTCTAATATAACTCTATGGTTGTATTTAGCTATTTTGATGGCTTTCCTGAGGGTCATATTTGGATTTTTTGTATCTATCCATATCGCCAGAATTGAAAGCAGCTGTCCTAGCTATAAGTTTGGCGTGTATCTCGCCATTTACCCATGGTTTCTGATTTGGATATGTGCGAACAGTAATCCTGGGAACCATATCTCCAATACATTTAGAGTGATCAGGGAGAGCTTGTAGGATGACATGCTCTGCGAACAAGTTTCTAATAGGTCACAGAATAGTTTGAAGTGGTACTGTAACAAATGGACGACATAGAGGTTGTACGAGCCAGTTGCAGTGCGGTGATATCACCGCCCTCCCCTGCACATAGCAGGGAAGTTGGCCACCCGGGCTAATGGAGGTCTCCTTTAGCTCAGCCGGCAAGTTCCCTGTTGAGTGACACAGGAGCGGCGAGGGCACAAGCGCAAGAACCGAGCTCGTCACAGTACATTTGGCCACCCTTGCTCAAATGCCGCTTTAAGCAATTTCCCAGTCTGCCTATATGGATGAGCCGACCCTGCTCATAATCTCAGGGTAGTGGGTCCATGACTCACGGGCGCAAGGTTCTCTAAAAACCCATACTGGGCAGCAGCAGTATGGGGCGGTGTTGGTGGCGGAGGATGACGTTTCCATGACAACGACAACAACACTAGCTTTATCTGTGCAGAAGAAAGGCCTGTCAATCTACTTCCGTATCTTGCCATGAACGCTCTATGGATAATGACGGGGGAACTATCCACAGGGTCGCCAAGAGTCGACACCGATTCGACGGCACTCCGACCTCCCACCCCATTTTAATATGTACTGTGACACCACATATTGCAGTGTGTTTAGCAAATATTAAAAGCTCTACATTTTGTTGATTAGAAGCTCTCAATCAAAACTGCAAGATTTCTAAGATATCCATGAGATAAGATTTCAGCACTTTTCAAAAGTTTAGGTGAAATTTTAATATATACAGTGCATGCATAAGTTTTACATTCAAAGGGAAAAACTTTATTTCTGCCTCACCTAAGAAGACCACCTTCAAGAGTTAAAGGTATTATACCTGATCTTTTTATTCTGTTGAAGCTGACCAGAGACTACAACAATTAAGCAAAGTGGTGCCAGATAGAGGGATTATGATGTGATCTCCATATTAAAATGAATCCCTCCAAAATCCTTTCAGTTATGACTCACAACAGATTTAAGCATGTCTATTTTGATATAATTTGAAGAGAAATCTCTGAAACTGTACTTCTCATTCTTTGGGGTTAAATGCTTCAGGAACAGAATGCAAGATGATCTGCAGCAGATTAAAACATTTCTATGAATGAGGTTCATTTCTAGTTCTATGGCTGCTTTGTTAAACCAAGGCTGCATTTAAAAAAAATACATTAAAACATACCATTGTTTTTAGATGCCCACACATGGACAAAGTAATGTGTAGACATACAGTATGTGTGTATTGAATTGAGTGTGCTTGTCTTTTACTCATAGCCATGAAAGCCACAGAGTACAAGAAAGCGATACTATACTTTGCTAGACTACTGTCTTTGCAAAATTAAGTCAACCTACCAGGCACTCTCTTTCACAAACTGCAGTACCAGCAGCAGTCTTACATTCCAGTACTGATCTTGTTAATCCACTGTATAAGTGTTTTGCTGCCTTGAATGTGTAACCACAAGGTATCATTGTGTGAAAGTGATATTCATATTTTGATTAATTATTGCTTAAAGCAAAAGGATGTTAAGATACAATAAAATGATAAATACCACCCACATATGCAGAAAGAATACAAGTACTCAGCGACACTCTGCTTTAGGAAAAAAACCTTAAGTGACAGCTCTGCTTTACATATTTACATACATGAAATGATGAAAACACAACAGGTGGATGGGTAATGAGGAATACATCCAAATTAAATGCTTTCTAAATGTTTAGTAAATGCTTACTCACTAAGATTAAGCAGGTAAGAGACTTAATCATTTTGGATAACGGCCTGTCCCCTGGGTGTAGGACAAAGAGGATAAGATCCGCACTCCTGCAGAGTGAGAAGTTAACCAAGGTGTAGCTGCAAAGGTGGCTATGAGATACAACAGATGAATGTGAAGGGGAAAAGACATAAGGTATTTATATACTTATTTTGGGAAATAACATCAGGAATAATTATACGTTGTTGCCCAATTTGACTCATCATCCCTGCTCAACCTTTACTGTAAATTCCATTTCACAAGGAATAGGACCCCAATTAAATGTGCTGGGAATGTTTATTGAGTGCTTAGTCATGGCTAAGGGCCATGGGAAGAAAAAGCTAGTACCTCGAAAGAGAATCGGGAGGGACTCCAAAACAAACAAGTAGGAATGAAGGGGAAAATAACACACAGAAGGACTGAGAAAACAAGAAAATGGCCCTCTGGGACAAGTTACTTGAATTGTTGCACACCTGGATAGGTGAAAAGGACATTTTTTATTTAGGAACATCAGTATTGATTTCAAAGTAGACATGATATATCTCTAATGACTAGTGTCCAAGTAGTTTAATGAGGTAGGAACGTCTAGACAAGCTCTAGAGAAGGCAGTGTTTGAAAATAATAGCCTGAGTACTGGTTAGAATTCCATGAACATGAAAGAAACCAATAACAAGACATTGAGATGCTCACTAAGAAATGAGCAAGAACTAGAAATAATTGAGTATAGCATACAGTAAGGACTAATGTAGTATTGTATATTTTTGTCTTTAAAAATATGACTAAGATAAAATGGTTTTGTTTTTCTTGAGGAGAAATGTTAGTGTATCAATGGTTGAGATGCTAATGGCAGATATGCAGGGGTGAGAAAAGGAGTCGAAAGATGAAGAGGAAGCAGTGAATTCAGAACTTTGAAATGTGAAACAACAAAGAAGATCTGTGCAATACTTATCCTGATATATGATCTCTAACAATTAGAAATTGAACGGTAATAGAGCCATTTAAGATGAATTGCATGATGAGCTGGGAGAACAATATACCTTTACTGATTAAATGAATTTACTGGTCATAAATGTGGTAGCAAGAGAAATCTTCCAAAACAATGCTCAAGTTTGTATTACACAAATGTTGTAAATACTGAAATATTTAAATTTGAGTGCAAAACTCTTAACCATGGGAGACTGGTAGAAAACCACGCTAATGAAGAACCTCAAAGGAAGGTTTGATTAGAAGACTGAGATGAATGTGTTAATAAAATGAGCTCTCTCTCCCCCCTCTCAGTTCCATGTCAGTTTTTTATAACTTGCATCTGTAGAATCACATTTGTTACATAATACAAATTTGTATAGATTTTATGTAGTTTAGTGCATTTATTCCATTCGAATTTTTCAACTATTTTACTTTGGTAGACTTTTTGATTCCTAATATTAAGTCTAGACAAGTTAAAAAAATGCTACAGCTAAAAACTGTTAATGGAATACAAAAGAAGATATTCTACAATTTGTAAAAGCCATAATTCATGGGTGGATCCTGCCTTATGATTTTCTTTAGAACTTCCCAATTTACATTATTTAAATTAATCCTTTTTCTGTACATATTATACAGAAATATATTGTACTGTTTATTAATCCCAACCATGTTTATGTTTAAATATGTAAATGTTCCAAACAATTTAATTTAATTAAACATATCTAGGAAACATACAGTATATATTCTCAATGGCACAGCGGCCACAGGAGGCTTCAGTGAAAAGCTGTGGTCCTGTTTGGCAAGGAATGTGGCTCAGAACTGAACCTGTGGTGCGCTAAAGGACGAGTGGCTCAAAGGTGATCACGCTACAGGAGTGTAGATTATTTTATTTTAATGCTCTGATTTCAGTTGAGGTGGTATCTAGTAGAAATATTCCTCACAGGTTTGCCACTTATGAAAAAATAATAAAGAAATAAAGATACAGTATATCCTTGGTTAATTTAGATGTGCTGTTTATTCTGCTATTCTGGAATCTGTTAAACTGCTGCCATGTAGCATCTGACTAAATGTGCAATGTATTTAGAGTTTATGTTCTAACAGTTGAGGAAAATTTAATCTTTATTAACCTAAAGGAACTTTCCTAGCACGGGCCACTCACCCACACACATGATCTATTCTGAAGCCTTTGTCATTATGTTTTGCAGTGCCCCAGCAAGGTAAAATCTAAGCCTCAGGTTCTCAGAGGCTTTCACTGTGAGCCATTATAATTGGAATCCAGCAGAGATACTTAGTGGGATTGGGCAAAAGGTTTACTGGATGCTGTGTGACCTTTTTTGTGAAGTGCACACTGTAGAGCATGGTAAACAACAAAGAAATTGAATGGTTCTTTTTGAAAAAATTCATTTAAAACAATGAGCTTTGTGGAACCAGATCTGGGAATACCTGGTTTTAGCCAAAGAGTGGGAGACTTTCCCACATTCACTCCTATACCAATTTGTCTAGCAATCAAATAGCTTTTGGATTACACTTAATGAAGAATTTCACACATATTAATATAAATTCAACCATTTCACATATACTGTATATTTCTAGACAGAAAATAAATTATTGGAAGGATTTGTAATCTGTGGAACTACAATAGATACAGTATGATGTTAATATTAACTGTTTACTGTTTAAATCAAATTCCACTTAAATTCAAAATAACTACTGCACTTTTAATTCTATTAAATGTAACACTGCATACTGTAGCCATTTCATCAATTATAAGCACACATTCTTATAAATGCAAACTGAATATGAGAATCTTGAAGTTATAATATGGAGAACCGAATATTGTTCTGGAATTGTGGTTTCCCTCATTGTTTGCAATGCCTCATAACTTTCAAACAATTTTGATTTTGTGTTCTCCTGTGTGAGTTCAAAAGTTTAAAATGACCTATGAAGAGTCTTCAGTGGCTCTGCCATTGAGATTGACAATCACCTTGGAAGAAACTACTGTAAATCAGGACCCTTTGGAATGACTCACTCTGCCTGCTACATAAAATTAGCAGTACAATTCATATTTTTTATGTGGCAAGGCAAATGTCCAAAAATGTCCTTTAGGGTTTTGAGCAATATAACCTTTAAGAAACACATTAGCCAAGGAAATAAACTATCTTAGTGTTATATTTGACAAATATTCTTAAGAGTGCTTTGTGCTCTGCAACTGACTATGCGTTATCTGCCAGAATGCTCCAAAGATATGGTATAAAATGGACAACTTTGTTCAAAGATATTAGTCAAAGGTTATATTTTGTGGACCTCCAGAATATCTTCATATTTGGTGAGCTTTTAGAGATACTCCAACCTATTTGTTTGGATTTCTAAGAAAATCCAGGGTGAATCACTGGTTTAAATGAGGATTCTCAGGTGGTCTACATGGACTTGCCATCAACAGTACAGTAAATTCAAAAATTACTGCGTCCAACACCCCTCCAATTCCCTATGCCATTAAACTAGATGAAGCATTATAGAAAAAAAACTGGACAATCTTACAGTACATGTGGAAACATATGGGTCTGATTCATTACAAAACTATTGCTTCAATTATTTCATGCATTGAATCTTCCTTCCCATCCTGGATTTATAATATTGAGAATCATAAAAATATAGAAGTAAAATTAAACTTTTAAAACCTGATTCATGATGAAGGATGACCTTCGTTGTTCAAATCCCCAAATCTGTCCATAATCTCTTAAGACTGAGTCTGTGCAGTAGTATTTTTTTTCTTTAGTGAATTATTCATATATGGAAACTGTCTTTGAAATTAACAGTAAAGAGGGTGAGCTCACAATAACAGTCAATTTCTGTTGTTAGCTTAAATCTAGAATGACTAAGGAAAGCGCCTGCACTCTTCTATTACACTTTAGTGTTCCTTGTCCTTTGGGGCATATAAGCTGCATTTTTCATTTTCTCAGAAGTAAACTGAGCCAGCATCTGATGAAAATCCATACCAAATTTATGAAGTAGCCCTAGGAAATTTGTTCAGCCTTCCGAATATAAAAGGAGGAAAGTTCAATTTATTTTAAAGACAATATTTGTAAAAGTCTAATAACCAAAGTATTTTTCATTTTAATTAACTAATTAAATAGTCAAGAAGTTGCAGAAAATTAATATCCTTACTTTCTACAATAGATTTAGAAGAGGAAAAATATTGCATCAGTAGTGAGGTCATTCAAGGCAGCTGATAATAATTACATGTTCGAGTCACTAATATTGGCTTTAGGCTATTATTTGTTTTTGTTTTGTGGTTTTAGTATTAATTTAATTAATAAATTATTTTCAAGACTATGCTGGCTAATGTTGTCCTAGTCTACAAAATGGATGTTGACCTACAATTCTGCAGCAAAGCAGAAAGACAATGTTGAAATATACATTACATTCCTAACCTTTGGCCTAAAGGAGGGTTACATCCAAAAGGATCTAATTATGAACCCTATGCCTAGTTTTATTTATTTAAGCCAATTCCTTATTTTTCATGAATGCAGTTGTTATTAGACGTAAAAGTAAGAATCTAGGGATTATTTAATTAGATTTAGAAAATGAGGAATTGTATTCCTAAGTGCTTTTCTAATGAGGAAGAAAGGCTTATGTTTTGAATGTCTTTAAAGTACTGTATATTAACCCCAAAACAATTTAATGTTTTATCATTTTAAATGGTTTTAATTATAAAAGAGTTGTTCTTATTTGAACCGCAATTAGCTACATATTACAAGAAAAGGGACGTAATTTGGAAATCATATTATGTAAATCTCATATTTTAAATCCATGATGAGAGAAATCCTCTTATGGACATCTTGTACAGTATTCCTTGCTCCTAAAATGGTACATCAAGAAAAGAAAATGTAATGACAAGTAAGTTAAAATAAAACACCCACATACATTGCGAGATCAAAGACATTAAGAGAACGTTACTATGCATTGTGACAGAAAAAAAAACAGTAACAGAAAAAAGTAGTTTTCACTCATTTTCACCTCACATTTATGGATGAATGCAAATCCCTCCTACTGCTTATTAAAAGCAATATTATAATTATTAAAGGCATTGACCACCAAAGTGACAGGCCAAATCGAAATCAGAGATGTGCCTTTGGCACAAAAAATATTTAAATATGCAGGTCATCCTTCAATGACATGATCCAATTAATTCTTTCTGATGAGTGCCTTACCCCCCATCATATTGTTTTATGACTTTGAAACAAGATTTCTACAAAAATAATGTTTCTTGGTTGTCCCCTTCAGCAGCATGATTCCTTTGAATAAGTCAGCAATGAACATTAAAGGACTTTTTAAATTAATTGCCAGTGATAGGTCAATTTATCAAAAGAAATACCACTAATAAATGCAATATATCCACAAAGTTATCACAAAAATACTTTAATCTAACATTTTATTGAACTTACATGACATAAATAAATTAATTATGTCAATTAACATTAGTCATCAACAGGACTGATTACCAACATTAGAAGGAACACAAATTGTACATCTGTAATGCAGGCTTACAGACACTTGCCCAGACTGTCAGACGTGAACCTCCTAATTGATTGATTTGTTGTAAACAACAATTAGCATATTGGTCTAAACATCTGTGCCATTCTCACAGATGTATATCACAGTGTTCTACACAAAACATTGATTCATCACGAAAGAGGACCTCCACTGTTGGTGAATCAGTCCACTTAAAGTGTTGCTGACACTGAGCCACTCTTCTCCTGAAAAACAGGTCAGATTGCTTCCTTTCTGTGTTTCACCAGGCTTGACATTCGATGAGTTGTATAATCTCATCACCTGCCTCCAGTCAAATAATGGGGTAATTTAATGCTTATACAAAAGTCAGTTTCTATATGATTAATCAAAATTACACACACATATTTAATCTTTATTTTTAACTTATAATATTTAACATCTATTGTATATACTGTATTAAAAAAAACCTATGTGCAATAATAGAGTGAAAAGGTGTTTTGATGTTCAGTATACTGTATATAGTACACTCCCACATCTGTGTAATACTAAACACACCAGTAGACAGGTCTATTAACTAGAGTTTGAAAGTAATGTTAATTCTTTGAAATTTCTAACTTTGTGAAATTTTCACAGTATTTAAAGCCAAAGGTGTCGGTGGACTTATTAACAGTGGTTGCATATTCCAGGACTAATTATAGCAAGTTGAATTGTAAGTAAATGTTACATATGACTTAAGACTTCCTTTAAAAAAAATATTAGATTAGTAAATTCAATTAACTCTAAATGAACAAAACCAAAGATACATAAACAAAAAATCCTATATTGCTTTTTCAATATCAATGGCTTCAGATGAAAAGTTTTACCAATTACTCTGACAACACTGTGACTTAATCAGACACATACAGAGGATATGTTCAGTCATACACGGTATGCATACTTTAAAATTAATTGTGTTATTAATACTCTAATACTCTAAACTGATAATGCGTTCTTCAAATAATGTATTAACACTGGAACTCAGTGTAGGAGTGTGTTTGAGTGAGGGAGCTAATTATTTTAGTTATGCTTTTTAGATCAATGTTACATTATTTATGATTTTATGAATTTGGGATAAAAATAACATTTGTTGTGTTAGCCTTGGTAATAGAACTATCACACCCTTCAATTTTAATTATTTTTCATAAGCATTTATTTTTATTCTTTTTAAACAGCCTCCACCCAATTACCAATGTTTTCATAGATTACATTTTTCATTTTAGCTGTAACTTCCATCTATCCATTTTCAAACCATTTTATCCAATTGTCGCAGGGGATATCCTGGTAAGGAATGGGCACAAGGCAGGATACACCCTGGACAGGACGCAGATTACACACAGATACAGACACAAACACACACTTACACCACTACCCATTTTCCAAAAGCCAGTGTGACATACCAGTATGTCTCTGGAATGTGAGAGAAAATTAAAGCACCTGGAGAAACTCAGGCGAACACAGGTTAGAACATATAGACTCCAAGCTGATACCACCCCAGGTCTGGAACTGGTCTGGGACTGAACCCATGGTCCCAGCACTGCAAGGAACTGATGCTAACCAATGCACCACTGTGGCATCCAGCTGTACCTTCAAAGTCTATATTATTGAATTGCAATGAGACAGCTGTTATTTTACTTATTTCAGTATAATTTATTCAATTTTATTTAATTTTGTTTGAAAAGCCAAAAGGTGTTCAATTTTTTGGCAGATCACTTGCCTAATATAATCAGAAGCCAGGCAAAAGGGTACACAAAACCAAGTGTGATATTTTAAATTATCTTTAATTCTAATACTAATCAAACTTTAATGAATTTCAACATTGCAAACTGGCTAAGTGGGATCTTCAAAGAAATACTTCAGAACACTATTTGGCTAATAATTGCTGTTATATTGACAGATATTAAAATCCTAGAGTGTCCATTAATTTATCTTTTCTTATAGCATTAATTAATCTTTAAAATTAATGATTGTATTTTGTATACAAATTTGTATTTGTATTTTGAAGAAACAGTGGGTTCAAGAATTATTTGTACCCTTGATGAAGATGAAGAAAAAAGACGGACAGTATAAAATAAACAGCACAGACAATGTGCTATAATTTAGGCCCCTAAAAATTGAAAGAATAGAGGATTTTATTCTAAACGTTTTAAATTAGCAATATTTTTCCTCAAAAATTAGGAATCCCCTGTTTCTAGTACTTGGTACAACCTCCTCTGGGGTAGCAACACAAAACCTTTTCCTATAAAAATAGTCCACTATTATAGCTTGTTAGTTCAGGTGGGTAGCTGCGTCAGCATGCGTAGGCTGCAAAGGAAAAAGTAATAGGTTTATTCCATGCTGAAAAAAAGAAGAAAACACAATGTTTCGGCCGTGGAGCCTCTTCAGGTGTGAGAAGCTATTATAGCTTGTTGTTGGCTACGGCGTGAGTGTGTGTATCTGGATGAATTATTATAAGTGATGGTTTTGTGATTTAGGAGTTCTTCACTGAAGTCTTTATGTTAAAGGAGGGAAAAGGGTTATTTTTACACATTATGTATCGCCTCTTATTTTTGTAAAAACATTCCAACTTAAATGCAATATGGAATATATTATTAATAACATTGTAACATATTCAGATTCTTGGGGTTGTGCCCTTGCTGCTCCTGCCCCAGTTCGCCCTTCACCGCATTGGCTCGAACCTGGGTATCCTGCGTTGGTCAACAGAGGTCTTTCCAGCTGAGCTACAGAAGACCTCCTTCAGCACCAGTTGCCAGCAGCCCTGTAATGCGTAGGGGAGCAGAGGGCTGTACTGTCACCGTGCTGCAACCGGCTTGTACCATCTGTATGCCGGCTGTTTGTTAGAATATTAATAATGAATGACTATAGACGAGTTGTGAACTGAAGAGTTAGAGAAGACACATTGAGTCTTGTCTTTTCAGCTTGGAATTTAACCTTTACAGCGATCCTTTTGGCTATATTTTTGTTTACATAGCCAGATGAGTAAAAATAGATTGGATTAATAACTGGAGTAAGAAAAGATATTTCACACATACTTTGAAACCATATGGGTTTGGAACAGCGGGAGGTGACACCCAGCTGTGGGGAGAGGTGGCATTTTGATTTTCCTGTGTGAACCGTATTCACTACAATGCTATAATGAGTCCCTGAGGCATATCGGTCAAATTTCGGAATTATAAAAAATAAACCTTTGTTGAGTTTGCAATACCTTTTGAGAAGTCGTGTACTGCTTGCAAAGTAGCTGATTCTGACAATAATTTGCAGAGTAGCTGATTTTGACAAACAGCTAATTTTGCTTGAAGAATTTAAAATCTTTAAAGTCTGTACTGTAGCTTTATTTAAATGAGCAGAATGTCGCCTTGCTCTTACAAGCGGCTTTGTTAAGCAGAGTTTGTGTTAACACACCACACCCTTTTGAATGAGTTTTAATCAACTTTGTCTGCCCAGGAGGGCTGGGCAGAGTGATGGAGAGTGAAAAAAATGACTTTTCCTTCCCCTCTGGTGCGAGGTGATAATGTGGAAAATGTTTTTATTTATTTTACTGGGAGTGTGAACATTGAGTGACCACTAGGGCACACAGTGAGATTAACACAGAGTGATTACTGAGATGGATAATTTTAGTAAATATGTTGACAAATGTCTGAATTTTTGCTTTCACGGGGCAAGATAAAATTGTATCCAGCTGTGAATCATCTACGTGACCTTGCCCCCATTAAATTTTTGGGAAAGGGGTTTAGTGAGCAACGTTAATCACAGTGTAGTGCTCATTGAGTGTTATTTTTAATACCTTGTACAGTATAACATTATAAAGGAAGTATGTTTTTTTAAATAGTGTAATCACTATTCTTGCAAGTATATTTTGTATTCAGTTTGTTTCTGCGTGTTAGCTGGTGGGCAAATGTTCAAGGTGGAAATTCTTCCACAAGGAATGTACCTTTAAAGTGTACCTCTGTATGTCACTTATGCCAGCTTTTCTTTAGTCATAGAGGTGGGAAGACGCCTACCCCTTTCCCTTTCCCTCTGCCTGCTTGACCTGTCCCATTTTTAACCATTCTGTGTCTGAATCACAGCAGGTGAGAGAGAGTACAGAGAGACAGAAAAAAGGTGAACCCTGTATTAATTTTACATTTTATTTTACCTTCATTTTTTTATTTTATAAGTATGTATTTTACTTATTTTCTGATAAGTATGTTTTGTTCAGATTTAACATATGTTTGAACACAGTCTTATAAATTAATGGAATAAGTAATAGGTTTATTCCAAGCTGAAAAGAGAAGAAAGAAACACAATGTTTCGGCTATGAAGCCTTCTTCAGGTGTGAGAAAGGCCAATCCCTCCATAAGTACCCTTTTTTCTAACCGCCCAATCATCTCATACCACCGACAACCCAATCTACATAAACTTCTGGTTCACAGCTCCCTTGACTGCACTCGGCAATCATCCCCACCAGGCACCTTCCCCTGCAGCAGAACTTGCTACATCACCTCGAAATACATATCAAACAACATACTCATTCAGGGCCCCTCAGGTCAATTCCGGATGACCCAGACGACATCCTGTACCTCCAGCAACCTCATTTACTGTATTTACTGTAAAAAATGCCCAGCTATCTACGTTGGGGAAACCGGAAGGAGACTAGGATACCACTTCAGAGAACATGTAAGGGCTTTGAAGATGAAAGATTTCTCCAAGTCCATAGTTTCTCATTTCACCTCAGACGGCCATGATCACACTGATCTCTCTGTCTCTGTTCTCAAAGAAGGGTTTCTCAACTCCCATAGCAGAAAAACAACAGAAACTAAACTCATCCTGAAACTAGGTTCACACCATCCCCTGACCGACTTGTTTTCATGTAATCCTCTATTCTGCAGGTTTTGACTTCATACAGTACCTTTCTTCACCCTTCCCCACTTTGCACTTCCTTATTGGCTATTTATTGGCTTCCTTATTCTGTGCTATTTAATCTTTGCTGTCTGCCCTGTTTTTCTCACACCTGAAGGGGGGTTCACAGCTGAAATGTTGTGTTTTCTCTCTTCTCTTTTCAGCATGGCATAAACCTATTACTTGATATTTTGCAGACTACGCATTCTGACTCAGCTACCCACCTGAACTTCTTATAAATTAATGTTTTTACAAGATGTGGAAGAATTGCAAAAATGTATCACAGTGCAACTTTTAATAGTAATTATTGATTACTAATAGTTTATGCACCTGACTTTATCTAGATGTATATAAAATATTGAACTTAGTGTGACATAACATTCAGAAATACATTTGAAAATAGCCTGTGATATTTGTGTAGATTCAAGTTTTCTAAAATGTATTCAAAAAAAATTAAAAACGATTAAAATGTATAATCTTTCCATGTGTAAAGTCATTAGAAAGTACAAAAAGCCCCTGCTTTATTTAATGATGGTTTCAAATATAAAACTGATTGATGAGAAAGCTATGTTAAATGACAATTAAAAAGACTTCAAGTTAAAATAAATGTTTTACGTTCCATTATTACATTTTAAAGGCAGATGGACACGTTCAGTGTAAACCTGTAATACGGTCTTGATGTTTTGCTGAAAAGTATGCAAGTACTTTTGTATTCATACAAAAGGTTAAAACTGGGAATACAGAGGGAGTTTCAGAAATTAAACAGAGATCTGGAACACCCTGTCTCAAAAATAGACGTTTAATAAATCGAAGGTTTTGAAAACAGTGACAAATCACCCCGAACAAAATACAATTTTAAAATACAAGCAGTTTTAAATTATTAGTTGTTATTAATAAATCATTTAACTTTTAACATGTTGTGATATATAGAAATACCAACAAATTCAATATAGTGTCAATAATATTAACTATTTTAGTTTTCAAATACATTTTTATTTGTTAAAAGAAAACTCATGCAGAGAGCTAGGCTCAAAACCCCCAACCTCCAGCATGTCACACACCAAAGCCATTACACCAACGCACTGCTTGACAACGTAAGCTATTGCTGAAAAGGGCAGGCAAAATGTTTCAGAGTAATCGCGGATGAATGATGTTTACAGATGTACTATGTACCAAATGTACTACGGTAATAATTTGAGCTATATGCATATAATTAAATCCTTAAATATCGTTAATAATTTTTTTAGATATGCGATTCCATATTATATTCCTTATTAATCAAATTCTAAAAAGTATGCGTTTTTGTACTGCAATAACTTTCTATAAAGTAGATAATCTTAATATAAAGTATATAATCTTAATATAGTCAGAAGGAGCAAACTTTTCCAAAATAACCACAGTAAAAGACTTTGATGCTTAAAATGTTTATGAAGAAAGTGGAATGCTGACTGGTGTGTATTTTTTATTTAATCTACCAATACCAGCCATATACAGCTTACATAATATGTTTATATTCCTAAATTAATATTGTTTATGATCTTCAGACACGTTATGCTCTTCTTTTTATGCTCAGCTACCAACATTTTCCTTTAGTTTCCAGTATTCAATATTAAGCGGATCTAAACATGCACAGTAAAGAGATTAAATGAAGCAATCATTTCACTAACAACCAATGCACCACGAGTACCGCCTGTCGGTCATTTTGGCCAGCCAATCATGAACTGCAGTATTCCGCGCTAATTTGCAGATAATTTCACGCAGTATGGGCTTTTACTGCACATTTTGAATGACTGCATATGTAACAAGGCACTGGATTTCTCCAGCTGTGACCCTTGGATTATTTTTTACTTCCCTCACAATCTTCCTCACTGTGCATGGGTCCTTTTCTTAGTACGTTAACAACTGTTTTAGTGGTTTTGAACTTCTCGATTATTGCCGTGATAGTGATAAGCAGTATATTAATTTTTTAATGTATTTTTTATATCCATTACCAGATTTGTGAAGATCAACAACCATTTCTCTCTTTCGATTTGTCAGTTCTTTGTCTTTGTCTAATGATGAATGACAAAACGTTTTGTCATGTGTGATACCCCTTTTTATAGCCTTGTGAAACAGGAAGCCCAAAAAACATTCCTTAAGATTGAGTTGTATTGAAATAAGAATGACAGATTTAGTTATGTTTGATGTTCTTATGTTTTTATAAATATTATTAATAATATTTTTAAATATTATTACTCATTTAAAATATTTCTTTTTATTTTACTGTATTAAAATAAAATCCTGCAGTTTTCTATTCCAGGGGCACAAATTATAGCTCATTATCTGTACTGTTTATTTCATACAGCTTTTTTGCTCGTCTTTATCAAGGGTGCCAATAATTATTGAGCCCACCACATTTTCGTTTTAAAATTTTAATTTTTGACAAAAATATTTGTATTATTTTTCCCTGAGCTTATCAACATCTGTGGATCTGTTATCAAGTTAAAATGAAATGAAAAGTACATTAGATTGCAATGTGCCATCAAGTTATGCATTATAAATGGAGGATCCTCAGATATATGAAACATGATTTCCCTGTTACTATTTTAATAAATTAAAAATGTTTTAAAACCTGAAACTTTGGGTAATAAATGTATTTTCCTTTGTTTTATAAATATAAATGTTCTTATGATATATTTTTTAGTTCTGCTGAAAGATGTAGTATCATTCACCTCTACCCACAGAGCAGTTGAGATTGACCACAATGTGACCTTTCCCACAATAGCTCTCTTTTGTGCCTCAAGCCCAATATTTAAGTACCTTGGTCTGTCATTCATTTAAAATGTGTCATTAACAGATAGCTTGTTAGCAACATTATGCTGCTGTGGAGGTTAAAGCAGTCAAGTCCAATAAGTAGAGCAATATTTAAGCTGTCACTTCACAGAACATCTGTTGTTTATGTTGAAAGCCTAGCTTTGTACTCCATGACCAACGTGACAAATTACATGATTATTACCTCGGTCTCCTGTAGTTGAATCTATAGTATTTCCCTCTGCCACAATACAGAGCTGATAACAGTGATTGTAAAATTGGTAGCCAGAATTTCAAGTATAGAACTTCAGACAAGGTCTATTTAAGCACTTTCTACGTGACACGGAGCCTGTAAATTACTTTGGAACATATAAACAAAGTGATCTTTTACTTCTGCTGTAGAAGGGCTGCAAAACCCAGTTGAAAATGAATAGGCATTATAATGTATAATCAGTAATAATAAAAGAATGACATGTATATTAACTACAACACAAAAAACTTTCAGAAATATTTTTATGTGCAATGTATTAATTTAATTAAAACTTAGTACTATTATAATATTATTTTTAATCAATGATACAATTCATACAGCTTACATTCTTTCATTTTATGTGACAGATCAAAGTACTATTTAGAAAATACCTAGAGAATAACAAGAAATATCAAGTAATTTATAGAAAATGAGTCTACAGTAACACTTGATAAAAGGCATTTTAATGATGTCATGTTTTTAAGAACCTAATATACTTAATGTAAATAAAGGTACATAAAAATAAAAACTTACATAGCCTGTCAGAAAACCTTTGCTTTAACAGCCAAAAGCTTCATTGCACTGACTCAGTGAAGTTTAGGAAAAATATGAAGTCATATTGGTGACTTCTACACTGCTGAATTGAAAGGCTGTCCAATGTTTTGAAAGGTAAATCAAAAAATTATATGTGAAGTTCTGAAATCAAATTAATTTCACATAGATGAAATCACTACAAAGAGTAATATAAAACATGCCAATATCAGTAATGTATTAAAATATTTACAGTAGAATTGTACTGCTTGTTGTATTTTATACAATAGCATTGTAAAAGTTTAATCTTTATTATCATTACACATTTTGAAAAAATATTAATTTCATTCCAGTTTGATTTTTATAAATACAGGTAACCAACCTCCATAATATAAATTCCAATGATACTTTGTACTGTATATGTTGCTGAAAAAAGTAATAATAATTAATCATCAGATACTGTATATGAAGCATATAAATGATAGAAATGAACAATTTATGTTGTTTTTGTTATTGTTGCTGTGATGTTCCATCAAGTTGTATTGTGTTATCATGCCCTTGACATACTGTTCTTTTTACCTTTGCATATACTGTAACTTTAGATCAGATCTCCAGGAACTTCGGAGAGTAATCACTGTCAAATACATAGCCTGAGGCTCCTCAAAAACATAAGGTCTCACGGCAAAACAAAACATGTATGGCCTGACATTTGCAGGATGAAACTGCATTGAGCAAAAGGCAGGAGCAAAAAGCAGGTGTAAGGCATAAACACTGTGCGAAGAGAAAGGAAAGGTCAGTCATTGAAGCAAGGAAGGTCTAAAAGAAAAAAAAATACAGCGCTGACAGAAAGGCAAAAAGGTTGGTGTGAATGTATTTTTTTACATGAAATGTTAACAGCAGTTGGAAAAAAAAATTGTCATAATGCAGATACCTCACCACAGAAAAATGCAATAACACTTTACATTAAATATAAAACTGGTTAATATTTATACTTGTTAAACTATAATAATTTCCATGATAGTATGCATAATCTTACTGTAAGTATAATTTAATGTAAAGGGTACAGAGAATCAGAGAATTCTGCTAAAAGAATTGTAATTCTGACATTGTAATATTTTCATTTTCTGTAACATCATTGTACTTACAGGTACTGTAGGAGTAAATGCATATGCATTAAATAATTGCTATGTAATTCTGTAAATAGACAGACAGTATATAACTGTGTTATTGTAGTCAATCATTTAAAATACTATCATTGCAGAATAATTAACACAAATTCAATTAAAGCAAAACAAAATAATCTGGTTCTAGTAGAAAATAGAAAATGGAAAAGAGTTAACAAGCTTCATGCTCCTAAGGAGAGCAGACTCATGGGAAGCCACGTCCTCAAGCGCTTATTGACAAGTACAGTGGAAGAGTTGAAAGACAGTTAGCTGCACAGTTAAGTTCTATTATTGCACCTGAAAAGCTACATATACCCTTCACACATTACGTTATTGATGATTATTAAGAGGTATCTTTTACACAAATTCTTAAGCTCTATTATGTACAGCACATAACTGGTGTGTGTGTTTATACGTATTTATTTTTCAGCCAGGGTTAGAACAAAATTGTGTCTTAGCAAGCTGCAAGTGCAAGCTGCAAGGGAACAGATACAGGTTAATTCCACACTGATTAAAAAAAACATTGCAGCTGTAGAGCATTCTTCAAGAGAAGAGAGGGAGAGAGCAGAAATACAAGCCAAAAATAGACTGGGTAGAACAGACAAAATAATGAAAACGTAAGAATGGGAACAATGTGGAAATTGAATTAAAGAGAGAAAAATCTGGGTTACAAATTTCAGGGGAGATATGGAACGCTGCAACAATGTTCACTTTTCTCCTACCCAGTCTTTGTTTTCCTTGTTTTTCTCCCCTATGACTCTGAAGAACAATCCACAACAATGGATTCTTAAAATTCTCTTTTCAGTGTAGGATTAAACTCTAACTGTTTTTCTATATTCCTTCTATATATTTTTTTGTTGTATGATCACTAGACATCCTGCCATTTTTGGGGTTCATTGGTCAAACACCATTTAAACAATTATAGGGTTAGGCCACAATATCCCAAAAGTGACCCTGAGTGGACATAATCATAGCAAATCACAAATAAGATGTAAATGTCATTGTTAATTAAATTTGACAGGTTTCAATACAATCAGTGCCACCATCTTGATTGACACAGAACCATAGTACAGTATGTCACATAGCCAATTGTCTTATCTTTCCCACTGTGTCTAGTAATTTTGAAGTTTTCAGCCAGGGCTAGTTGGAAATATATGAGGAAAGCATAGAAAATCCCTCAACCATCACTACAGGGAAATAATTAGAAGTCTATTTATTTATGTCTGATAGCCAGCAGCCATATCACCCTGTAACTCACAACTGGCAACCCACTGAAGCTTAGCAGGTGTGAGCCTGGTCAGTACCTGGATGGGAGACCTCCAGGGAAAAACTAAGGTTGCTGCTGGAAGAGGTGTTAGTGGGGCCAGCAGGGGGTGCTCACCCTGTGGTCCAGGGAGGTCCTAATGCCCTAGTATAGTGACGGGGACACTAAACAGGCGCTGTCCTTCGGATGAGACGTAAAACTGAGGTCCTGACTCTCTGTGGTCATTAAAAATCCCAGGGTGTTTCTCGAAAAGAGTAGGGGTGTAACCCCAGCGCCCTGGCCAAATTTCCCATGCCTCTTAATAATCCCCCTCGATGAATTGGCTACATTACTTTGTTCTCCTCCCCCCCTCCCACTCCAACGGTTGGAGTATTTCTGGCAACGTCAGCTCAAAGATTTAGTTCAAACCACCAAATGGAGACTGGTGTGCCGACAAGCGGACCCTGTTGATGTGGGATTAACGCTAGGAAAGAGAGATTAATTTATGTCTGATACATCATATTAGCATGTTAATTAAATATTAGGAATTCATACTGTACTTAAAAACTAATTAAAGGTTATCCTATATCCTCAATCATATTTCCTAAAAAAACTGAATGGCTATTACTCTCTGAAACATGAGATGCAAATTCCTTTTCTAAACTCTTCTCTTTACTAGAGTACTTTTTGTTTCAGAACATGTAGAAGACCTAGCCAGTGCCAGTGCCTTGTCATGGATGTCAGTGAATCTGTTTCAAAAGATCTGTAGTGTCTATCCTTTTTTTTATTCATGTGGTGTAATTGTACCTTGAATAATGGATTTTATGGTGGTCTATGGGATATAATATCAATTTTGATGATTAGATTTCCAATCCATTTTTACATAAAGCTTCGAAAGCCTGAAACAGTCACATGAATAAAATCTCTCTGCAATGTATGCATACAAACTATTAACCTTTATCAATATGCAGTAGGATGGAGGCCTTTTCAAGGTCTCTCCTCAGATTCTGAACTATTAGTACACATCTTGCATTAGCCTTCCTGTAAATCTAATCTAATCTTTGACCAACAATGTCTAAACCATTTGTTCTATAAAATATTCCACAATACAATAAGGAAAAGGAAGCAGTTTTAAATGTTTGTTAGTACATGGCCAAATAATATTATTGATTTTAACTGTAATAAGTATTTTTCCCCTGATGTTAATTATGGAATGCTTTGGAGCCCAGGAGGGGCCATCAGTAGGAAATAAAAGTTATATCGAGGGAATGATTTACAATCCATGCCCACATGATAATAATAACATCACTTTATTAACCCTATACAATTTCTTGCATTAGAAATTTGTCTTTTCGCATACCCCAGCTTGCTCTCCATGAGACACACAGACACACAGATAGGGAGAGAGCCTGGGGTCAGAGCGCAGGGTCAGCCATTGTACAGTGCCCCTGGAGCAGCTGGGGTTAAGGGCCTTGATCAGGGGCCCAACAGAGTTGGATTCCCCTGCCGGCCACAGGATTTGAATTTTTTCCATTAGCAATTTTTGCACTCTGTTGCCCCTGGGCTGTGTGCACCCTGTGATAATCCACAAACCTTCTCACTGTAAAGGTGCAATGAACGTTTTCTAACTCTTTCCTTCATTTTTTTGTATTGCGGTAGTCGCCCACACATAAAACGCCAGCGTTATCTTCAGTTCTGAGACCTAGACATTACTGTCCTGAAACTAAAGAAAGTAGTAAGTAAAATAAAACTCTAGCATTATCTTCGGCTCCAAACAAAGGCTATGAAACACTTGTTAATACGTAGTAGCATCTTTATAGGCTATTATATGTATATCAAGACACTACAACATGTTAACTAGTGTTTCATAGTGTTTGCTCTGAACCAGGGATAATGCTGGCGTTTTAGAAACTTTCTATGTGCGTGCGACTACCGTGACACAAAGAAAATGAAGGAAAAAGTAACTTTGTGCATATGAATTAAGGAACACGAGGGAAAGATTAAATTATTTTGTGCTCATGAATTAAAGAAAACGAGGGAATGATTTAGTTATTGTGTGCACACGAACTGTTAATCGTAGGAATGAATTCATTATCTCTTGGGCACGAATTGTAAATCGTTCACTCGATATAACTTTTTTTTCCTACTGGTGGCCCCTCCCTGACTCTGTAGAATGCATACTGTATATGTACATAAATACATAACATTAAAACTGAAAAATACTTCCTGAAGTACAATAATGAGTATACTTTATTTAGAAGAATTTCAACAATAATGTTCATAAATATCTTTAGATTTTACTTCCATCTCAAAATGTATAATTCCACCTATAATGGCAATTTTGCAGTATTGACCATATTCTTTACATACTGTATAATGAACACCTTTACATTGCGTTCATCTTGCCACCATTTTGTTAAACAGAGAATAGAAACTCCTAATGTTACATAACAACAGAAATTAAAATTAAATGTCTCTTCGTAACTCTTAAATTAATTTCCTAAAATATATCACTTTCCTGCTTTTTATTGTTTCTCATAAGGAAAGGGCAAGTGAAATTAAACTTTTTACAATGTTATAAAAACAAAAGGATAGAAACAATAGCAGAGTGAAAAAGAACTGAATACAAACTTTCATTCTTACACAGTGTTTGACTTGTTAAACCATTCAGATACTGTACCTTAATTTCTGTGTTAAACAATATATGAGTATAGGAGTCCCTCCAGAAGTATTAGTTCATCACAGAAAAAAAAAATCTTGATTTTGATTAATGGCAGCTAAAACTATTATACAATATGTTAAAAACACATAGGTTTCTCTGAAGAGCCAACATTCACAACTTGAATAACCTCTGGGACCTTTTCTGTTTTGTATTCATTAGCAATTTCATGTACAGATTTGCATGTCACACAAAAAGAATATTGACTACGGCAATCTTTCAGTCAAAGCAGTGACCCAGGGTTCTTTGCATACTTAAAAGTCCCTAGAGGTTTAATGTTCAAACAATTTTAATTAAATGTTTTTGTCATATGTGGCACTCAGATGACTTGCTGAACAAAATTCAAATAGACATCATTGGTAGTTACAGCAAATCCTCCTTTATACAGAAGAATAAAGAGTCCAACCATCATGGACAATTTAGCTGCATATTTAACAATTGCTGCTGTAAGAATCTGATCTTTTTAGTTTTTTGGGGGGGAAGTGTGGAAATGAAATTTATCTAATTACACTGTTGGATTACGTGACAGACCACATTCTGGCAGACAGAGGATCATCCACCAGCTCAAAACTGTTAAATTCATCTAATCCATCCATATAGCAGTTTTCTTAATACAGTGGCCACAACTTAAAAAAAAGTCTGAGTACTAAACACTGTCACTCCAGCTCATCCTACAGTTGTTCAATCGGACTCAAGTCGGATCAGTAGGGTATCCACAACATAATTGTAATATTCTCGTGTATCTTGAAAGAATCCCATTGCTACACACACAAAAAAAAAAATATGAGGATGTGTGTTGTTCAACTGGAATGTTGTTATAACACATAAGCCCATGGGAAGGGCAGAATGTGCTGTTCAAGGCGAATTGTCAGTGGTGAATTTAGTCAGTGGAACTCTGGTGATAGACACTTTAGTCAAGGTCACATATTGGTGATGTGTTAATCTTGGCAAGGCATCATGAGTCATGGTCACCCAGACAATGTTGCCAGTTAATTTTAGTTTAATTTAGAGAATTTTGTGGAATGTACATTTCAGCAGCTGAAACACCCTCCCTAAAGTAAAGATGCCAAGTGCTATCAAGGAGGACAAGCATAAAAAGTGATTGATATACTGTAGAAACTTAGTGGTGAGAAATATTTTAGGATCCTTTTTTATTAATTTGATCTCCTTTTTATTTATTTTCAGGTCACTTTTAAAATAAGAAATCACAGTTGCATCATAAGCTATAGAGTTTAGAGACCAGGTTCTAATTTGTCCAAAAATCTTAAATTGATTGCATATTTGTTTATAAAAGATGCAACTACTTACTTTCTAATACAGTACATTCTTCATTACAGATTAATACGGAGTCTCATTAATTCCATGGCTTAGCTAAATAAATTAAGTCTGTATTGAGACCAGCAAGCTGTATTAATATTTTCCCCCATTCTTCAAGAAAATGCAGAAAATTAAATAAATATATAATTTTTAGTTCAAACTTAACACATTAGTCCTGAGTAAATGTGACAATCTTAGCAATAATATCCATCTATAAAGAGAAATGTTAAAGAATAATACAAAATATTTTTTAAATGCTTAGGGAAAAGATTTTTAATAAGAATTAAATTATAAATACACATCCACTGGATTTATCTTTGGTTTGTATTATGACTTGTCAACAAACTGCTGCACTGCTACGACAATTTACTATGGTTAAAAATATGGCAATAGACATTCACAGCCATGAAAAATAGATGCTTTGCTTTTTCTGTCAGTTCCAATCTGATATATAAAGATTCCAGCCAGCAACCCACATATTGTACTCAGCAACAGAAGTACCCCATGTTCTTTTTTCTTATTTACACTATTAAACCATACATTGCTTATCTATACTTATGGCACAGTAAAACAAATTGCACAGCAACACATTTACAGTTGAACAGTACTAATTGCTTACCTGGAAGCACAGACCAGCCTACTTGTTCTTGTACCTCTCACTGTGTTCTGTACTTTTTATTAAATGTTAAACATTTCAGAACATGTTCTGACCTTTTCAGATCACAATGTTCCCATGAAAGGAGTGTTAACCCAGGTGTCCTGGTTAAACTCCATTTTGGGCCTGCACAATCAGGCCTCCACTTTTCTTACTCTAATTTCCCCAGTTCTCTACCTGACATTTTGTGTATTGGTCCTGCTGGCACATAATGGACCCAGGTGGGTCCTACACTTCAGTCAAGCATGAAATCCCCTCTTGTATGAAATACTCTGTGATCTTTTGGGATGAAAAGTACTATACAAATGCAAGGAAATATGTAACTAATAAGAGCAGCAAGATCATATGTCAAATGTAAAGAACAAGCTGTAAAATGTATTTCAAATGAAGCTGATCAAAACTGTTTACCTGCTCAAACAAGACCCCTGCAGTATGTGAATAGTAAAAAAATATATTTTATTAACATGTTAAACCTCAAGAATATGTGTTACTAAATGGAGGATGGGTTATTACTGTAATTACACAGGAATAAAGGCATAAATACCAGACTGCCTACAGAGGGTGCTTTACACAACAATGTAGGCAATAGGAAGTTTAAAAAAGGAAGCCAGTGGACTGGAGAAAGGTTTTTGCTTTCTGAGGGAAAATCCTAGAGATTTACAGTTTGCATTTCACAGGCTTACTGAAAAATCCAGATTTTCCCTCTGAGAACACAGGATTTACAAGTCCCTTCTTTCTGGTACAATCAGTGGTGTACAAGCAAAAAACAAATCATAACAGCTGAAAAGCTCATTCTTCACAATGCAAATTGCACAATAAACATAATAGCTATTGACAAACATACAGTATAGTACTTGGCCTCCAAATTGTTTATTAGAAAAAAATTAAAAGAATGGCATTCAAAAATAGAACAAAAGCTTTAACTCACTGTTTATGTTCCATGTAAGAAACAGTTCTGATATGAATAGAAGTACAGTACAGTTTTCATTTTAAAGACTGGTAAAAAAGGAGCATGTATTGGTCATATTATATTTCATGTTAAGCATGTTTATAGGAAACAGGTACCAAGAACAGTGACAAGTAATGTTTTAGCTTACATTTATCAGTTAAGTCAAAATAACCCTTGTTCACAATTGTTTTTTGATGATCATATGCAAGTGATGCACAATACTTTCATTAAAAGTTCAGCATGCTTACACGTCATCATACTGTACAATATACAGTATTCTGACTGTACAATATATAGGTTCCACATATTACGTTCCTAAGGCAAAATTGATGGCATTAAGGCTTTTTTTTTCATGTCAGCATTTCTGTGATTTATAATGTTTTGCTGTGCTTTTTTATTCCAAACCCGATTCTTACATATATCTGCAAGATCTGCATTTTGAAATTCTACTGAAATGGAAATGGGTTCAGTTTTCCTTGCTGTGAAAATTATAAGCTTCATTTACAAGACATATGCCTTTTGAGAATGATGTTCTATTTCTAATTAATGATTTAAATATGATTTTGGGGATTATAAATTGTACTGTATATACTGTACAGCAAATTGATTGCTAGGATCTCTGGTTATTATCAAGCATTGAAAATTATAGAATTCTTGAAAGGAATTTCACATCCAAAAAAGCACAAAACACAAGAAGCATGTCAAATATAGATCAGATTAGTTTACATCTGATGATGCACAGTCCCTTAATTGAGGGAAGATTCTGCTAACAATCTTGAAATGCTTTGTTGAAAATTCAGTTCTATCTACTGCAAGTAAATATAAACACACTGACTGACAGCAACTTCTGTAAAAAATAAAATAATTGTATTTAAAAAGAATTACTAACACCTTTGTTTGTGAAACGCTCATCTGTCCCAAGAGTATTCAGATAAAGCTTTGCCATCTTTTTTACATTACATTTAAGTCTGAAGAGATTTACAATGTGTCATTGGACACATTTCACAAGTAGCAGAAACATTACTTTAGCAGTCAAGCACCACAGCAAGGCAGATGGATATTGTATCCATATAAAGGCATGGTAAAGTTAACATTAAACTTAACTTTGCATCCATTGAATTTTATTATGTGTCTCACTTGTTATAAATGGTGGTGATGAGTATTATGGTCTTGTACAGATGCAGCCATTCAAAATGCGTGGGCGATATCGCATTATTTTGCGGTGCGCTTTACGCAGTCTACCGCGAGTTACCGGTAAATACCGCTAGTTACCGTAAATTTTCCTATAATACCGCAAGCAAAATAATAGTATCCAGAATTTCCGCAAGGTGGAGCTAATAAAGCTCAACCTCTAATGTTTGAGCTGTCGCCATCAAAGTCTTTAACGAAGATATTACTAATAGTATTAATAATGAATGACCTTGGACAAGCTGTAAACTTGTATTGCCCTGGTCCACATTCTTTTTTTCATTGACCGTCTTTGTAAAAGTAACACCACAGCATTTCACAATCACGCATTTGTTTCCAATCATGCAAAGTACAGTAATTTTTGAGAATCGATTCACCATGCCTTTCACATGCTCATAAAAGAGATTGATTTAGGAACATAAACATATTACCGTGTGCAAACTGTACTGTATACAGTATGTATATGTATATTTAATGTCTTAACTGTGCCCGTTTAAGTACTGAATATTTATATGGAATTTTACCACTGAAGGGAAATCTTAGTACCTGAGCATAAAAAGAATAGGAGCATACTGTAACGCGTGTGAAGGCCATAAACGATATTAATTTTGGAACTTAAACATACAGTATGTGGCTGGTCTCGGTACTTTAAAGAAAACATCCACACCAGTATTCCATTTCTCCCTAAACATTTTAAGCATCAAAGTCTTTAACTAATGTGATACCGGAGTCAACAAGCATACTTTTAGAATTTGATTAAAAGGGAATATAATATGGAATCACAGATCTAAAGAAATTAATAACGATATAATTATATTCATGTTGCAAAAAACCTGCAACGGACATAAAAACTCCCTTGCTTTTAACAGAGCGTTCCATAATTTCTAACTACGGAAATTATTTAAACTGCGACACTTATCATTCAACCAGAGCTCGAAATATCACAAGGATCCTCTAGAGCACAGCAAAGACTGTATTAAAAGAATCGCGTATCTAAAGAAATTAATAAGATATAATTATATTCGTGTACTGCGACAGGGCTGTGTAGGGCTGTTTCACCTCTCTCTACATGTGACTCTATTCAAAAGCCATTTAGCAAAGAGGGGATGAGAAGAGTGACAAACTAGTATACTTTAGATCTTTTTTTCTGAACTGGGGAAAATCTGATCATGTTTCTCTATAACAATAATAAAAAACATTGCCACACCCGGACTGTTAAACCAACGCATTAGCACGTCAAAGCCCATTGAGGAGCCGGGCGCAATAATTGTTTTGTCCCTTGATTTACTGATCTGCATTAATTACAGAAATCGAGTTCCTGCTCTTTGCAGACGACCTGGTCCTGCTGTCACCCACAGAACAGAGGCTGCGGCAGAACCTTGCACTGCTGGAGCAGCACTGTCAGACCTGAGCGCCGACAGTCAATCTGGACAAGACCAGAGTTATGGTTTTCCAGAAAAAAAGCCAGACCTCCCTTAGTCTTCCTGAAATTGTCGGATTATGAGTGAATAAAAGCATCTTATTAAAAACACGTTTGCGTTTGTTTGGGAGCTATATTATGTATTTTTCATATGTAAGATATAATGATCCCGCTTACACATTGCACGACTTTAAAAGCTAGAAAAACAGGTATCGATTCACATTATCCGGCGAGCCTTGTTTTGTCAAAGGACAGCACAAAAAAAACAGAAAATACACAGGGCGGGGAGGGCAAGCGAGAGAGAGAGTTTTTTACCCTCTGTCAAAAAAAAACAAATCACCCGGGGCAGAGACTCTGGGGGGATCATTGTGTGGTACAGAACGGAGCTCAGTCAATCCAAACAAGTTCAGCGCTGATTCAGTTTCAAAAAAACTGCAACGGACATAAAAACTCCCTTGCTTTTAACAGAGCGTTTCAAAATTTCCAACTACGAAATTTATTTAAACTGCGACACTTATCATTCAACCAGAGCTCGAAATATCACAAGGATCCTCTAGAGCACAGCAAAGACTGCATTAAAAGTATACTAGTGACAAACTAGTATACTTTAGATCTTTATTTGATTGATTATTTTACATATCACCTTTATGTGATATCACCTTAAGGACAGCACATACAGGGGTTAATTGCACAATGGACCGCGCAAAGAAATGTAAAATAGTCTTCTTTAGGTGTGAGGGCAGGAGTGGATCGCAGAAGGCATAATCAGCAAATTAGGAAAACAAAGAACAGGACAGGTGAGACGTTTATCCAGGGAGAGAGTGATCAGAAAAAGGAACAGCTGTTACACCCAGGTTTTACGCTCTCTCTCTGCTGAATGAATAAAAGCATTTTATTAAAAACGGGTTTGCGTTTGTCTGGGTATTTACTTTGTAATCTGTGGTTTTCAACTACTGTATTGCTTTGAGATGCCACTTTTAAAGCTGATATGTAAAATAAAGTTTTTTATTATTGTTATAGAGAAACATGATCAGATTTTCCCTGGTTCAGAAAAAAGACGATTAAAATCTATCTTTCCACTTGTATGTCATCGGAAAATACAAGAAGTTTCTGCTTTGTGTAAGGATGGTATCAAAAAGTAATCTAAGTGGTGAGAAAGCTGTGCTCCTCAAAGCGCTTTACAGGATAAAAACAATAACAGCAATAGTGTTAAGCTGGGCAAACAATTTTTTTATAGAAATACAAAATGAGATATAATGATGTGTTCCGGCTAAGATATTAACGAGTACAACCCCCCTCACTGCGGGAGTGCTGGCTGTGACGAATTAAACCGGTTTCACAGGTATTTTCAAAGTAGAAGGGGGCGAGATTTCCAGCGAAAGACACCTCCCCCCTCCAAAGCCAAGGAAGTACAGTACAGATGCAGCCATTCAAAGTGCGCGGTACAGACACCGCAGTACAGATACCGCAGGTATGATGACACGCGATACCGCGGTGCGTGATTGGTTGACCGACAGGGGCACTCGTGGTCCGTTGGTCTGTCGTAGAAAGACTTACTGTAAACGTCTTTACTGTGCCCGTTGTAGATATTGAATTTTACCACTGAAGGGAAATCTTAGTAGCTGAGCATAAAAAGAATAGGAGCATACTGTAACGCGTGTGAAGGCCATAAACGATATTAATTTTGGAACGTAAACATACAGTATATGGCTGGTCTTGGTACTTTAAAGAAAAAAATACACACCAGTATTCCATTTCTCCCTAAACATTGTAAGCTTCGAAGTCTTTAACTAACGTGATACCGGAGTCAACAAACATACTTTTAGAATTTGATTAAAAGGGAATATAATATGGAATCGCGTATCTAAAGAATTTAATAACGGTATGATTATATCCGTGTACTGCGGCAGGAGTGTGTAGGGCTGTTTCGCCTACCTGATCATGCGAGCTGTCTTGTAGCCTACTGGTCTAGGTGCGTGACTACCAACTGGCAGGTTGTGTGTTCGAATCCAGCTGGTGCTGGACTTTTCATTTTTATTTATTTATTTTTTAATCGCGTAACATAAACATATTACCGTATGCAAACTGTACTGTATACAATATGTATATGTATATTTAATGTCTTAACTGTGCCCGTTTAAGTATTGAATATTCATATCTAATTTTACCACTGAAGGGAAATCTTAACATAAACATACAGTATATGGCTGGTCTCGGTACTTTAAAGAAAAAAATACACACCGGTATTCCATTTCTCCCTAAACATTGTAAGCTTCGAAGTCTTTAACTAACGTGATACCGGAGTCAACAAGCATACTTTTAGAATTTGATTAAAAGGGAATATAATATGGAATCGCGTATCTCAAGAAATTAATAACGATATAATTATATTCATGTTGCAAAAGAACTGCAACGGACATAAAAACTCCCTTGCATGGTTTCATTACGACCAGAATCGGTCTTGAGATATTTTTAACTTGATTTACAGTATTTGAGAGGTATGTCTTAACACCGATACTACAGTGCTTAAGTACTGCTCACGTATATGTTTCTAGGTTTATATTATGCATTTCATACGGTCAAATTACTTTTGAGCAATAAGAAGCGAGAAACGGTATGCGTTTTACTTTCGTTTTGTGCTGGGACCCGTGGATTGATTAGAGATATCAAGTACATACAAGTCATTTTTTAAATGTTGTAGTTCGTCTTGAAAAAATGTTACGAGTACATCATCTATCAACAATTACACAGGTTCTGTTTCCATATTGCGGATTTTGGTTACGTAATATTATTTTCTAGATTTCACGTTGTGAATATGATGGGATGTCTGATGGGATGTTTCTAAAAATCCATCCTCTGTAAAACGTCTTCTCTAGTTGTCCTGCATATGTATTCGCTAATGAAGCTGTGTGTTCTGAACCTAGATCTCTACATTTCTGTATGAACCAGCTTAGAGGGCTAAAGACAGCTTGTGTTTAAATTGAGTGTAAGGCAATTTATGCTTCTAAAGTCATGGTCAGCATTTATTATTGTACTGTGCTGTAAACTTGTTCTGTGCCAAGTCACATTATTTTATAGCGTTTTTAAAGCGTTATCAAATACGGTGTTACTGTAGTTTACTGAGTCCCATGTCACATGGTCTGTGATTGAAACCTGTAAAACCGGTTTAATTCGTCACAGCCAGCACTCTTCAGGTGTGAGGGTCTTCTGCTCAGAATGAAACGCTAAAATGTTTGTGTATATTCTAATGGTAGTGGGGGCGGGGTGTGTGGGAACAGGTTTGGTTGAAACATTTTCTCTGAAAGCATTTTCTTCGCAGTTTAACCGATCTTGTTACAGCATGTTACAGTTTACTATTATTAACCATATTAATTTTAAGTGCTTAATGTAAAATCTTGTAAAAATATATTTTCATTGTTCAAATATACATTAAGTCTGACTATCATATAATAAGTTAAATACAAAACTAAAGAAAAAATAGGGTTAAATATAATTCAAAATATTTTGCTAACAATGTTAACTGTTTATGAATAATAAAATGTATTAACTAAGGAGTAGGATGGCACAGTTGTTAGTATGTTTTTTTTTTTTTTAACCCAATCTCCGGGAAACCATTAGTACGATGGTGAATCGGAGATTCTCAACCCTTGCTGCGTACGACTGGAAAAGAATTCGTGATCGGATCAACGAAATGCTTCGTAGGAGGAGGCGGTCTTTTCCTCTTGTCTAACAGTCTGTCCACAAACAAAACATTTCTGTTAGACAAGAGGAATTGAAAAAAAAACAATGTTGTCAATGAAAACCGGTGTGTGTGTCTCTCCCTGCTGGATGTCCCTCTCACAAACTGCTGAATGAATAAAATAATTTTATTGAAAACGAGTTTGCGATTGTCTGGTCTTTAAATTCTGGAGATACGCGATTCCATATTATATTCCCTTTTAATCAAATTCTAAAAGTATGCTTGTTGACTCCGGTATCGCGTTAGTTAAAGACTTCGATGCTTAAAATGTTTAGGGAGAAATGGAATACTGGTGTGTATGTTTTCTTTAAAGTACCGAGACCAGCCATATACTGTATGTTTAAGTTCCAAAATTAATATCGTTTATGGGCTTCACACGCGTTGCAGTATGCTCAGGCACTAAGTAAAAGGAGATGCTTCGTATTGCTTGACTAATTTTAAAAACTAAGTTATAAATATAAAAATTGCAGGCGCTGCTCTGGTGCGTCGGCTCCTACACAGTTCCTGTCTGCCGTAAGCGTTACAATATACATACAGTACCCAACACTGCTTGTACCCATCTGTCATGCAAATAAAACACCTTGAATTGAATTGAATTGAGGGGAGAAGGGGGGGATACTAAAGCCAATACTGGCTCAATGGGCTTTGACGTGCTAATGCGTTGGTTTAACGGTCCGGGTGTGGCAGGCTTCCAATGTCAACTCGACTCGATTAGAAGACAATGAATGTATTTTAGCCCTAAATGAATTAATAGCAAACATGGTTTACATAAAATACATTTTTCCAAGAAAGTTTATAATAATACGATCTATAGTTGAAATCTGAGCCTACTTTAAAAATAAAGGAAAAGCATTTTCAGAGAGCAATCACGCTGTGTTTATGTAGAAAAGGTGATTAGGTTTATGAGCAATCTAATTACCTATTCGCTTAAAACGCTATATAAAATAAAGTTTATTTAGAGATGAATGATCAGTGTCGCAGTTTAAATAATGTGAGTCAGGAAACTAACACAGCGCAACCGGATTTAATAACGCAATAAAAACGCTATAAAATAATGTGACACAGTACAGCACAGTACAACAATACTGACCATGACTTTAGAAGCATAAATTACCTTACACTCAATTTAAACACAAGCTGTCTTTCTGTATGAACCTCTAAGCTGGTTCATACAGAAAATGTAGAGATGCATTAGCCTGATCATGATTAAAAAACACATAATTAAACACGCGTTTGCGATTTAAATCAGAACACGATTTAAATCAATATAAATGTTTATATTGTAACGCATACTGTCCAGCCTCCATTTCTCTATAAAAATTTACTGTTGCACACACACACACAATAGAAGCAGGAACCGCTGTCAGAAGGGAAGATATGTTCAAAATATCGCAAATATCGATCATGTTGCGATATTTTGAAATATAAAAGTCAATTGATTGTCCATAATATCGCTATTCTATTTTTTCGAAGAAATGTTTGTTAAAAGAAAAGTCCAACACCAGCTGGATTCGAACACACAACCTGCCAGTTGGTAGTCACGCACCTAGACCAGTCGGCTACAAGACAGCTCGCATGAACAGGCAGGTGAAACAGTCCTACACAGCCCTGTCGCAGCATACGAATACCGTTATTAAATTCTTTAGATACGCGATTCCATATTATATTCCCTTTTAATCAAATTCTAAAAGTATGCTTGTTGACTCCGGTATCACGTTAGTTAAAGACTTCGAAGCTTACAATGTTTAGGGAGAAATGGAATACCGGTGTGTATTTTTCCTTGTGATATTTTAAGCTCTAGTTGAATGATAGGTGTCGCATTTTAAATCATTTTCGTAGCTAGAAATTATGAAACGCCCTGTTAAAAGCAAGGAAGTTTTTATGCCCCGTTGAAGTAAAACAAAATGCCTGACAAAGTATGGCTTGGACAGATTCCAAGTGCTTGTACAAATGTGCTAAAGAAATTATACTTTGAGTATACAGCTTGTCCAAAGTCATCCATTATTAATACTATTAGTAATATCTTCAGTAAAGGCTTTGATGCATAAATATTTCTGATAAAGGTAGGTTGTGTACTTTTGTCCAACTGAGCAATCTTGCTTTCATAAAATATACCAACATTTTAATGACTGATGATTAACATGCTGTAATACACAGTTCAAAATTAAAGGCTCAAATGCTGTACATGAGAGGTTAAGTTCCCCCTGTCGGTTTTACAAGGCGACGCCGGATAGTTAGTCACGTGACACACGTGAAATGCGTGATACCGCGTGATACTGTGACACGCCCACCGGGGTATGCCGCGAAATACCTCACCCATTTTGAATGGCTGCATCTGTACTTACTAGTTAAGAAAGCTAGGCTCCTTAATGAAATCGCTTTAACATGCTAATGCGTTGGTGTAACAGTCCAGGCGTGGCAAGCTTCTAATGTCAACTCGACTCGACTGGAAGACAATGAACATATTTTAGCCCTAAATGAATTAATAGCAAACATGGTTTACATAAAATACATTTTTCCAAGAAAGTTTATAATAATACGATCTATACTTGAAATCTGAGCCTAAATAAAAAGAAAAAGCATTTTCAGAGAGCAATCACGCTGTGTTTATGTAGAAAAAGTTATTAGGTTTATGAGCAATCTAATTACTTATTCATTTAAAACGCTATATAAAATAAAGTTTATTATTAATTTGCTGGACAGAACGGTGAACATTATTATGGATAAGACAAAGATAACGATCCTGATCAGTTTAGAAATCTGTGTACGCTGTAAGGTTTTTACTTCTTAAACTTTTAAAATACACGTTTCGAATAGAAAGAAATCATCTTCCTGGTACAGAATGTATAGCAAACCAGCACGTCTTTTTTCTCCAATCAGAGGGGTAAGACACTTGGTTAAAAGCAAAGGAGATTGTCTGTTATAGTGGACATAAAAACAAGAGTTCGCTGGCATTATATCCTAGAAGACACAGACCAGCGCCAGACCAGGAGAATGCCCGCAGCGTAAAAGAAAATGCCTGATGAACTAGGGATTGGACAGTTTCCAAGTGCTTGTACAATCGATGGAAATGTTCAAATAAATGTGCAAAAGAAATAAACAAAATAATCATTTATTTTTTTATCATATTGGCTAGCTAATGTCCTCTCTTTGCTAGTTTTAGTGGCTGTGTTTCTGCGTTGGGTAGCAACGGGTGACTGTTCTCAGGCAGAAGATGTAAACAGCTTAATTTTCGTGTTAAATAATTTTTTAAAATTAAAATTCATTCTATACAGCAATCACATATTTGGGTACCGTTTCATAAAAGTTTCATGCTTAAAATGTTTAGGGAGAAATGGAAGACTGATAATGGAATGGAATGGAATGGAATGAATGATAAGTGTCGCAGTTTAAATAATTTTCGTAGTTAGAAATTATGAAACGCTCTGTTAAAAGCAAGGGAGTTTTTATGTCCGTTGCAGTAAAAGAAAATGCCTGACAAAGTAGGGCTTGGACAGATTCCAAGTGCATTTTTGCAATTTACGTTACATTGTCCATTGTGCTGCTGTAATACAGTTTAAAATAAGTCTAAACTGTATCAGCTTTATTTATGGGTTGCAATTTAGAAAAAGTCAAATTCAATTTAGAGCTTTAGAGCTTTCTGGCAAGAGGAGACACCCAAATTAATAATGTAACTTGCCACTGTTTGTGCATGAACAAAGTTATACTGCTATTTCCTTAGATACGCGATTAAACAAAAAAATGTTTTTGAATCCCCGGCGGAACACATTCCATAAGAATCAGCGCTTTTATATATTGCCTTTAAAGGTGGCTTCTCAAAACGCTTTACAGGATAAAAACAACAATAACAGCAACAACAACAATATTGTATTTCATTGCACTTTGAAAACCAAGTAATAACTTAACTATATGTGCAAACGTTTTATGATATGTCGCTGTTGTGAATGTCTGTGGAGTGTATCTTATTTGCCTGTCTGTCCTGGCTCTCTCGCTCGCCCTCCCCCCTCTCTCCCTCAATTCAATTCAATTCAAGGTTCTTTATTAGCATGACAGATGGGTACAATCAGTGTTGGGTATTTACTTTGCTTTGAGATTCCACTTTTAAAGGTGATATATAAAATTAAGGCTTTAACTTGCTTCAACTCCGCAAGTCTGAGTTCTCGTGTCTGTCCTGTCCAAACCCGAAAGTATTACAATATGCATCTTTATAGGAGGTGGTGTACAACTTTTTAGCATAGATTACACTTTTATAAAATGTATTTAAAAAATAAAAACGATTACAATCTAATCTTTCCATGTTTGATCCCAAGATCCCAAGAAAAATAAATCTAAACGGGGAGAAAGTTATGCTGAAAATTTATTAAAATACTTAGAATTTATGTTGCATTTGTCTGATTGTGAATCAAAAAACACATATATTTAAACACGCGTTTACGATTTAAATCAAAACGCGATTCAAATCAATATAAATGTTTATATTGTAACACATAGGTGACTATTCATTGTTAATAAAATGACTTAAATTCGATCATGTTGTGATATTTAGAAATATAAATTTGTTTGGTGCGAGTGAGGTTTTATTTAATCTCTGACCAAGGGAAACATTTCATTTTTTCAAAGAAATGTTTGTTAAAAAAAGAAGTCATGGCTCCAGTGGGATTTGATCACAGACTGTGTAATGTGGGAGTCAGGAACCTAACCCACAGCGCCACCAGCAAGGTCACATGCAGAGTGCTGAAAAAGCACTACAGAAACATTATCAACAGACAATGTACAGTGTGTACTATTCTTGTGTTGCGGTACATGAATATAATTATATCGTTATTAATTTCTTTAGATACACGATTCCATATTATTTTCCCTTTTAATCAAATTCTATAAGTATGCTTGTTGACTCCGGTATCTCGTTAGTTAAAAACTTCGATGCTTAAAATGTTTAGGGAGAAATGGAATACTGGTGTGTATTTTTTAGTATAAGACCAGCCATATACTGTATGTTTATGTTCCAAAATTAATATCGTTTATGGCCTTCACACGCGTTACAGTATGCTCCTATTCTTTTTATGCTCAGCTACTAAGATTTCCCTTCAGTGGTAAAATTCCATATAAATATTCAATACTACAACGGGCACAGTAAAGACGTTTACTGTAAATCATTCTACGACAGACCAACGGACCACGAGTGCCCCTGTCGGTCAACCAATCACGTACCGCGGTACCACACGTCATCGTGCGTCACAATGCGCAACGCCGTAGCCAATTACCTTACGGTACGTGTCTGTACCGCGCACTTTGAATGGCTGCATCTGTATTCTGCAATATTTGCTCTTACAATCTTAAAATGAAAATTATCAAGATAGAAGACAACCTCTTGCAAGGAAAGTCAAGTATCAATAAAAATCAGGAAGGGAATGGTTCAAAATGTTCATCGCAGAATAAAAGATTCCTTGTGTTTATCATCATCTTTTTTTTTCAAAATCAACCACTGGCAACTGGCCATAGTGACATAGAATGTTCCCTATACACCTGAGAAACAAGGAGGCAACTATGGCTGAAAGGAATTTGATAAAAGCTTGCTTGGCAGCTAAAAAAGCTTAATGGGTCACACTCTTTGCCTACTCTCTAAATTTCTTTTGTACTATAATAAGGAAGACCTACCTCTGTAGTCTCTGATTATATGAGAAACTTAAGAACATTACTATTTATATGAGGTGAATTCATAGTTTGCTTCATGATAATGTTAGATGATACAATATACTGTATGTAAAATGCAAAACCAAAGACATCCATGGAGATATTTAACCTCTATCTGTAAATGATCCTTAAAATGTCCATCTTAATTTACAATTATTACATGCCTTTAAACTGTGTTGACGATAACTTAAAAATCTTCTCTACTGCAGAGTAAATCCATCTGTAGTTTGAGGTGTAAAAATAATTAGCAGGTATTCAATATGGTAGCACTAAAGATTATCTAGATGCTGGTATAGTTAGTAAACCTGTAAAGTTTACAGATGATGCCAAAATAAGAATTAGCAAGCTCTGCGGGAGCTGTCATATTTACATGAAATTCAAGACTGCATGATTCAAGACAAGTGCAGAGTGTTATATGTAGGCCAAAAAAGAAACAATAATCTTGAAGGTTGAAAAGCACCTTGGTGTTTATATTGACATTTTATTTTCTAGATTTGTAAGGAATAAAAAAAATGTCCAAATATGTAATTAAAAGTGAAAAATTTAATTAAAGGGACATGAAGTTGTGCAGCACACTACAAGCATCTTCTATAGGCAGCTTTTAAAGCAATCACCTACTGGTTAATTAAGAAATGCAGAAAATAAATACCTCCCCATTTCCTCCTATCCTTGACTAGGCTTTGTTTGCATTTCAATGAATTTGTCTTCCACCATCAGTCCAAGTTTAAAATATTGGTTTAAGTACCCGCAGCACAAAATTATTCTACCCAAATAATATGATTTGTACTTTGTTCATTTATTTAACAGTTGCCATTTTACATGGAAGTCAGTCTAAATACCAAGACTCAGTTCTTTCTTTCAATGTAATACCTGAAATAGGAGTTTTCCTATGATTGCTAATTCTTTCCCAAATACCGAAGATTTTAAGTTTTACAACCTTGAAGCTGGCTCTCCAGAGTTACATTTCTTAACATCTGTTAGAAATGTATCAGTGCTCTATTATCTGGCCACTTGGGGTGTTACAGACCATATTTAGCAGCATACAATGTTCATCACAATCCAGAAAAAAAAAAAACATTGTTGATCTGGAATCAGTCCAGAGAAGAAACAAGGACAATGTCCTATTCTGACAGACTAAAAAAGTTAATCTTTTGAGTCTGGAAAAGAGAATACTAAAAGGGAACCTGATTTAATATATTCAGAATGTAAGCCTTATGGACTGGTTTAGAATTAAAAATGAAACTTTTTTTTTCATTTTTCAGCAATTATTATAAAAATGAAACAGTCAACACTAAGAAAGAGTAAATTCAAAAGTGTTAAATATTTTTAATACAATTTCAAAATTAAATTATAAATTATAATCAATACCATTTGGGAAAGACTGGATGAGATCTTTGAATCAATTAGCTACTAGCAAACATAGTTTGATTGGTCAAATCTTATTGCATATTTTCTCTCTAAATTCTCTATGTTCTTATGTTTACTGAACCTTGACAAAAACTTTTAGAATGGATTTAAAAAACACAAGTTAAATATCACATTATTTCTAACATCACCATGACTACAGCTGTCTTTCCTTCCCCCAGCTGCAAAACCAAAAAACAGTAACTGAATTTTTAATGAACATAACAAGAAGGTAGCTAATGTGCATTTCGTTGCATTGGAAAATGTGTCAGTTGTTTGAAAAACAAGGCTGACACCAGCGTAACACATACCGAAGGAACATGCCATGAAAAATGAGTTTGTTTTTTTCTCATTGGTCTGCTTTTGCTTTTTTAAAAAAAGAAGTCTCCACAGGATTTGATGATAAGATATTATTTACAACAATGAGTGATACTAAGCATTGTTACCTCACAACTCTCGGGTCCTTGCTTGATTCAAATCTGGGCTACCTTCTGTTTGACATGTTCTCCCTAAAGCACTTGGCTCTTTTCTGGGTGTTCCATTTTCTTTCATAATCAAAACATATGATGTTTACAGTACATTTATGGCTTTCTCTAAATTGTCCTCCTAATGTATTTGTGCACCTTATGATGATCTGGCGTATCATGCCCTTTTCCCACTGTCCACCAGGTTAGGCTTGGGTTCACCATGACCCTGTGTTGGACAAAGTGGTTATTATAAATTGATAGAGTGAACTCATGAATAATGATGGATTTGTGAAATGTGTGAGAATTAAAATGCTCTACATTTTAAAGAATTATTCAAAGTCTGAGCATACATCACATGACTAAGAAACATCAGCATTTGAAGGAGTAATATATTTTCTCATCGTGTCATCACATACAGTATATATTGTACAAGTTTACACTGTGTTCACCTTTATAGTTAGTCAATACCATTTGTACAACCAAGGCAGTGTGACTCAAAACACTCACCCCCATATCCTTATGAACAATTAAATCTAGTACTGAAACATATAACTAAACATAAATATTTACAGTACATGAAACATAGGAAATGCTACTTTCAGATAATGAAAAGCACAACTTAAAATAATAGAGTAAGTTCATTTTCCTGTTGGTGATGGTTCAGAAATGAGGAGACTAAGCAATTTTGTAAATCCATATATTGATATTAATAAATAGAGAATACATTGTTTTAAACCACATTATCAAAAAAAAGGTACGCATTCTGATTTACAAAAGTTAATACACATAATGGACGGACATTACGACTTACTTCTGTACACAATTCAAAATTTGTTATCGCTCAATTCTTGCACTTGCAGTCGAAACACGATTTTTCTCAAAACACAGTTTGATTTAAACCAGTCCATGGTGCAACATTGCTACTTTCATAGTCAAAATATATTAAACATACTGATGTAATGGATTTAATAACATACTCTCTTAAATATATGCTGTAATGTTGTATAATACTCACAACTAGGGTAATGAGTCTCCCTACCATAAAGCAATGGTGCACAAAAAATTGAATTACAAAAACCCCAATTCATACTGAGATCAGTATGAAATCTGAAAACATTTAGACCTACTGTACTGACTTATAAATAGCTTTAATAAATAAATTGAGATATGTTAGCTTACATAACAAATAAAAGTAATTAAAATAATTAAAAATATTGTACTGCTTGCATCGTAATGTGTAAAATATTTCTGTTACATCTTTCATTTTATTAGATTAAAAATCCTGAGCAGATTAATAGGAAAACATACTTAAATAACCTAGTGGTAAAATATCTACTCTACTACACCTTTCATCAGTTTTGAGTGAATAATTCCATTACACGTTCTTTCTGTTGGTATTGCATTGTTACAGCTTTAGGTGACTGAGAAGTGTCTCTTAGATTTTAGATAAAGTTTGTGACACTTGGAAGGGTAAACACTTCTAACTTCAATGGAGCAAGGATGTTTGCTGAGGTCTGGGGGTCCCTTGAGGTCCCTTGAGCAGAAACAAGTGTAAAGTTTATGTTAGTACACCTAGGTAAAATGTGAATTAATGAGTGTCAAGGAGAAGTACAAACACATACAATGTAAGATCACATTAAGATCACAAGACTGGAGAAAGAAAGAGAAGAACCAGAGAAGAGAGAGGAGTTCAGAGGAGTTGAAGCTTGGACCAGGCGAGAGCTCTTACTTCATGATCATCCAAACCAAACCTGACTGGAACTAAGTATTTGAACCTTGCTAGAGAGAGTGGGCTATTCTGTTTTTTTATGGAACTTGGGTTTCCTGGGTAAAATATACCTGAGTTAGAAATGTTTTTCCTGCTTAGGGTGTATTTTTATGGGTAGGGATTTAGACTCCCATTTATTCTGTGGCATCTGGGGTGCAGAGAGAGAGAGATTTAACTGCATGTTGCATTGTATTTACAGTAGTTAGAAGGCAGCTCATCTCTTGTGTGGCCTCTGTAGCATATTAAGACTTTAATGCTTAGCAGTCTGGAGTTTTCTGGGTGACCAGAATGGATTATTACTCCTCTCTCAAAAGCTGTGCCAGAGAACAAAGAATTAATGTGCTTCCAATCATATCAACCGCTCGGATATATTCTCATGAAATCATTTACAAGTTAGGGGTTATGAATAATTGTTTTAGTTATTGACTAAACCACTCGGTCAAATCCTGATTTTCATAACCCCCCATTTGTAACAATATTTATTTGATAATGATTCTTGATGAATTTAATAAAGATGACATGGAAAATGGAACCAGTGGAGACTGAAATTATTAGAATGTATTTTAACTTGGGCTATGTCTAAATTACTGTTAATAAGACAACTTAGGTCTCTTACAAAATAACAAGACTGGCAAATAACCTGAGCCTCCCTCTTAGGATTTGTGTGGTTGTGCAACTAGTTATTGGACACACAGTGATAACCAGACTTTATACTGTACATCATCTTGGAACAACAGCAAACTCTCCACTCTCCTCTAGCCAAGTGCACAAATCCATATGGAGCCTTAGGTACAAGTAACTGGTGTTGTAACTTTGTGTGGACATTTGCTATCATCTTAAAACAAAGACTGAAATAAAAAAAAAAACATCAGACTTCAGCACAATGAAGCAGTTGTGTTTTGGGACCACACAGATCTGAACTTTAATACCCCAAGTAGTGAACACAGAGTTACATTTGGTTTGCTTTGAATTTAAAGTTTGAAGAGAACTACTATTAGTGTTACTGACTGAAGCCTATGCAAATTACCCAATTATTTTTCTATGAACAATGCATTCACAATGGTCAATTTAAGAGCAATTTTATTAAATGTAATAAAAGATGTACTATCACATGTAATAAAAAACTACTTAGAAAATGGCTTTCATTATGCTGAAGCAAAAAATAACCACTATTAATTCAGGTTTAGGGAATTGGTGGCAAGCACACTTAGACAAGTCCATTGAGGTTAGAGTGTTCTGAAATAGCTAGCAGCATTAACACGGATGGTACAATGGCAGATGGTCCTTTACATTTCTGTGGCTATTTAAAAAACAATGGCATACTAATTCTGTATATGCACTTTTATGGCAATCAATGTACAGCTACCCACATATTTAATAAACTGTGTAGCTTGAATTGATTTTTTTGTTGTTGTTGTTGTCTCTAAATAATACAGGCAATACACTAATCAAAGCAATTTAAAGCATATGAAGATTAAGTTTGATTGCATTATTCTGCTAGTTAAGGGTAACTGTACAGGTTATTGTTTCCTTTCAAAGTTGTCTAAGGTACCATCTTTCACCAGAAACCTACTGCATATGTTATTTTTAAAATGGTTTTGGTATATAGTGTCCATAAATATAAACTTTAAATGACTATCCATAACTGAAATCATTAAAAAACAATTCCGATTTCCTAAACTTTCTATAATGTTCAATATTTGAAGAGGGGTTGTCTTTTTCATTTTTTTTCAAACATATTGTACCTAATTTGAAAAGCTATATATGAGAAATGCCAAAAATTAGCTGCATTTACATAGTAATTTTCTTCCCAAAGGATTCCAAGCTGCATATTAAAGAGGACCCACCTTATCCACCGCTCAAGTGCAACACCAACCTGCATATACAGTATTGTAAGCATTATGCACCTCCATCCTTAGTAAACAGCAGATCAGGCAAACAAGTGAGTGACCATGTCACCACCTGAATTTTGGTAAACTAGATTGTAAAATCCCAGAGTGGAACTTAAACAGGACACAGGGTCTTACTAACAATAACAATGTCATGGCCTCTTTAATGATCATGTAGTTAGGACTTTGCTTTAACATACTATCTGAAGAACAGTACTGTACCTCCTACAGCAGTGTCCCCAGATACTTACTGGGGCACTGGTTTTAAAGTACTGGGAAGTTAAAGCCCAGCAGGAGGAAAAGTGCCATGTGGTCCACCAACACAATGTGCACTATCAGCAAAGCTTCTTTTTTTTCTTACAGGCCTCCCCTCCCAACAGTGATAGAGCCCAGTTGACTTATTATGCAATATGTTAAGTTGATATTACTGTAAGATTTGAAGGGGGTAATGCAGTTGTCAAAAAGACTTAGGACTATATGTACGTGCATCATCTTCTAGACAATATGGGGAATCAACAGGCAAACAGAATGTTAGGATATAATGTTTTACAAATGTTAAGTTCAACTTTGTATATTGCACCTGCAAAACGTGATTTAGACTATGGTTTTCAACTTTGTTCACATTACAAAAAATGTAGCACTGGATTTAAAAAAAAATTATTTCAAACAAAAGAGAAACTTACTTTAAAACCGTAACAATTATTGTGACGAAATTTTCACTTCAAATATTGACAATGTGATTTTTTTTTCTCTGCTAATAAAGAATCTTTTCTCCATGAAAATGAAGCCAAAGGTACATTTTTTTTTCTAATATGGTGTCATGGTAGGTAAAACAAGCATATGGACAAGAATATAATTAACTGAAACAAACTTATGCAAATAATAACCATAAGCTATGCAACCAAAATGAACCTGTAAGCAAACAAATTAGGTCAAATGTCATTTATCACATTTCTTATATACTCAGCTCTCTGAGCACATTATAATTTGAAATACAATACATACTTAACTTTTCTCTTCTCTTTTCAATGTCTGTTTATTCCTATAGCTCCAGGCAAAATCTGACAGCTTCTTTACTATCGATGAGGTGGTAAATGCAAAATTTGGTATTTCTGGCACTTAATCAAGTAACTTGTCGATACGTTTAGTTATTGTGTTGCATCCTTTTCTGAAATCACCACATATATCAACATGCCATTAAATTTGGTGACAGAATTAAGCAAAAGGAAAATCATTCACTGACATGCTGCTGTGTGAAATGTGTATAATGACAGAAATCAATCCTGCTTCCCAGTCAATACACCTTAATACCATAATGATGTTAATGAACCATTTCTTATGAAGCCTCTTACTGCTGACAAAGCTAAATTAACACATATGGAGAACAGCTAAAAATGTACTCATTTGAATTCCAAGTTCATTGCATTGCAAAGGAGGAGAAAAGGGTTACTTTGGCTTAATACAACTATTAAAAAAGATAGACTTGGAGAGAACTTTAATATTTAAATGTTAGAATCCCTTTCTTTTAGTTGTTTTATGTCCTCACTAATAGCTGTGTGTTTAAGTGTCAGAACAGATGTGATATGACAATTTCATTTCATATAATGGGTCAAAAAAGCAGCAACTGGCATTAATAGCACACATCAATTCTATGACGTGACTCTTTAGGGTATTATGTTAATATTCCACCCTTCAGACTTTATGCAAAATCTTATTTAACATTTTATGTCTCTTTTGGATTGTTCAGCACTATAGTGTATAATTGAATGTAGAGCTGAATGTCAAACTATTTTAATATTTTAAATCCTCAATTACTCTGAAAATTGTATTGATAAAATGTAGTCTTACGAGAATTAGAACATACTGTATACCTGTACCTTTTGACCTTTGTCCTGATATAGCCGATATGCACACAAGAAAAAAAAAACATTCTTTTAGTAGTATTTTGTGAAGGACTTATTCCACAAAGAAAATCTAAAAAAATCAATAACCTCTGTTTAAGAAAACATGACCATTAATTCCAAATTAAACTGCAATATCCTCTATAAATTATTCTCTGTTTAAAAAGTTATTAATTGCTTAGGCCAATCAGCTCATTTTGTTGTAAATACTTTACTGTATATAACTAACCTAAGCATCTAATCCAGACATTTCTAGAAAGAATAGTGGTTTTAACAATGTTACTGGGTATCTTATTCTTCACCCTTTATCCCTTGTGTGCACCTGTTTCACAGTTAATTCTGAATTCTATACAACATTTGTATTTCAAGAAATTGGACTTTCTTGGAAGAATATTAGTACTTTGGGAGGAACATTACAATGCCAATAATTATCACTCTATAATGTTTTTTGATTCAGTACAATGAAATAAACAGCACTGTCTCTTCAGGGACTTACAGTAATACCTAGAAAACAAGTATGTTTGGCTTTCATATAGTTAGTCTCTTTGTGCAATACAGTTTATATACTTGTGCCTACAGGGATAAAGCAAACAATGAACTCAAAGACAACAACCACATTCCACAAATATCTCTAGCTAATTCATTTTGACAAGATGATGGCTTGTTTTAGGTTTCATGCTCTGCATTATTGAAAAACAAAACAAAAACAACAACGACATAAAAATACTCTTTATTTTTAAATATCAATGACAGATTATGCAATTCCAGAATTCCAATGGTGACATTGAAAAACAGATTTCAGAATATTTAATCCCGGGATGCTGGAAGTCCAAAGAAGCATGGAGATGACACATATTTGATTGCAGATTAGGTACTTTTTTAATCTAACATTGTGCTGGCAAATTGTCAAAGCTCACAAAATAATCTTAAAATTGATATTTAATTGCAGGGTAGCATTGCTGCCTCACAGCACTGTGGCACTGGGTTCAATTCTAGACCTGCAGTGCTATCTGTAGGGTTTGCATGTTTTCCCTGTGTTCACATGGGTTTCCTCTAAGTGCTCTGGTTTCCTTCCACAAACCAAAGACATACTGGTAGGTTAATTGGATTCTGCGAAAACTGACCCTGGTGTGAGTGTTTATTTGTATCTGTGTCTTCCCTGTGACGGACTGGCTCTCATGCATCACTGAATTGAATGAAGCAGATAGAAAATTGATGTGTGGTATCTAATTGCTATTTTTAACTTATACCCCACAGTTACCTGAAACAAAATATACACCTTAAAATAGCTGTGTAGCTCAAATTAATGGTATTAAAATCAAGGTTAATTTAGAATAGTAAAATATGGTGGGGTTTTTGATTAGTAATTGCAAATGCCAAGTTGCAAGGTAAAACACAAAATTACTTTGTTTTCATGCAGCATTTAACTGATCAATTATGTTTGGAGATTAGTTTTAAATTTAGTTTGTAAGGATTGTTTACAATATTTTATTCAATTTTAAGATAACTACATCTTCCTTTTATGACTTTGGCAGTGATTGCATTAGCTGTCCATGTTTACTTGGTTTAGTGCTTAATATTGCATTTGCATTTTTATAATATATTTGCAGGTGTAAAAAGCAGCTGCATTCGCTTATATTAACAACTATAAACTGAGCTCATTTACATAAACAAATCCAATTTTTATGCTGCTGTTTCATTTAATTGTCAGATTCGTTTTGCAAATTTCCTACTACTATACACACAACAACAGTAGCATGTTACCTGTCATTTGGCCTGAAAACTATCATGCTAGGTCGACAGATTAACCCAGATTTATTACGGTTCTGCTGTTTCTGATAACATTGTTCACATTACTGTATACAAAAAGTATTTTGAAGCTGCCCAACATGTTATTTTAGCCATCATGATCTTTCTTATGCTCATAGATTTCATTCATCAACCCATGGCCTGAACCTTTAAAGACAGCATAAGACAACCATGTCCCAAAAAGATGTGGGTCTTTCGGGGCAGCTGGCAAGTGCTGGATTGAGATTTTGGGAAGGTAACTCTAAGGTTCAAAACACATTCACAGTTTGGGTTCTTCACGGCTTGCATGCATACCTGTATGCTGCCTTGCACAATTATTACGCATGTTGCACAACTTTCACATTTTGTTGTTTTAAAGCTTGCCACATTTAAGTAGTAATTAATATTTGTAATATACATAACTACTCCACACATTCAAAGCAAAAAATAAATAAATAGACATAAAACACATAATTAATATAAAGGGAAATGGAAAAGGTATGGTTGCATGATTATCTAAATTTTTGTTGTGACAAAATTAGTGAACCATACAATTGAGAAGTTCAAGTAGTTAGCTGTGTCAGCATGTGTAGGCTGCAAAGGAACAGGTAAAGGTTTATTCCATGCTGAAGAGAAAAGAGACAATGGCAACAGATTAACCATCCAATTAGTTGGCTCTTCTCTGTTTATGTGCAATAATAAGTAGTACATAATAAGTGGTATACAGTACATGAATTAAATACAAGTATCTCTGTAAGGTTCCTCAGTCAGATAGTGAATTTAAAACAAAGATTCAACCGTGAAGACCAAAGGGCATTCAAAAAAATGCATGGATAAATTTGTTTAAAGATAGAGATCAGGAGAAGGGCACGCCAACATTTCAAAACCTCTTATTTTTCTTGGAGCTTGGTGAACTCAGTCATTAAGAAGTGGAAAACACATAGACATTGCATAAATCAGACTGTCCCTCCAAACTGAGCAGACTAGCAAGGAGGAAACTAGTTAGGGATGAGGCCATTGAAAAGTGTGATTGGAATAGACATATCGGGCTTTCTTGAAAAGAAACTACAATGAATATGGATGTTCTGCAACATTCCTAAGACTAATACTGTATGCGCTAATATTTGGAAACTATTCTTTTTTTCTTCTTTTGTGAAAATGCAATATAAAGATGAAATAACTTTACATTGACATTTGTTAGGCACTTTATGTTCAAAATGAGCTACAACACCAGCAATTATGTGCATTATACAGTACATTATTTGGTCGTCTTCACACTTAAAAAACTTTATGGTGCTTTACTAAAGCTGGACATTATACCTCACACCCTTACCAACTCATAACGACTTTACAAGAGTCACAAATTCTTACCTATTTAATCAAAATGAAATTTATAATACCCTTCCAAATACTGTTTAGTGCATGGATGAAAGAAGTCCTCATATTTTTAAGATCACCTCTAGAAACTTAACATACAGTAACTCATGCCAAATCATCCTTTTGGGACCATATTTTTATTGCTACTGTTTAATACATATTGTTAAAGAGCACAACTGAGTACAAACTCAATTGCTAAATTCATCATTCTATGTACAGTAACAAACACATGGGTCAGCAACATATAAATTTCACTGCTTCCATTAACCTTGCCTCAAGCATGCCCATCAGATCTCCTGATAGTACATATACATAGTTTGATGTGCTGCAGAGTGACAATAGGACATCCTATCTTCCTATTGGAAGATGTTCTTTCAAGAGGAACATCTCATTTTGTGTCTCTTCAAGGTCAGCATATAGTACCTTGAGGGCAGAATACAGTTACTGAAGAAAAGCATACCAAAACCTTCCAAGGTCTTGTCTTAGAAGAACAATGGATAACAACTTCAGACTATACTATATATGTTTAAACTCACAAGTCATTCAGTTTTAATTTATTCTTCAAAGATTTTGCAGTTTGGAATCATACTTAATTAACTTATTACAAAATGGCAAATATGTGTTGTATACATCATTGCATTTGCATGTTTTATGTATGTGACAATGCTTTCATTTAAAACATGAAACAAGCAACATCTACATGAGCAATAAAAAAATCTTTAGACTATAGAACAAAATTATTCTTTAAAAATGGGAGTCAAACAAGCCTAGATGTGATACCTGAAATACATGTGTTTATTTGCAATATACAAGCTACAGTATAACCCTTATAAGAATGTTGGTCTACTGAATGCCTTGAATGCAAGTTGATTTTCACTAAATATTAACTAAATATTAATTAATGTGAATTCAAAACAAGTTGATTTTGAACTTTCCATAGGCAGGATTAACAACATCACATTTGCACCTCAAATCCAAGGGAAAAGGCTGCTATGGATATATAATTTTATATCAAACCCCTGACAATACTTCTTAAATCTGTGTAGTCTGACAATAGAGAGCATCTACTCTATTTGTGGAGGAATCCTCAAGAAGAGGATTGTAGGTGTGGTGGTGAAGGAAACTAGTAACATGTGTGGTTCCTGGCTAATACGGGCACTGGGCATAGCACCACCTCGGGATTGGCAGTAGCACTTAGTTGAGCCACAAATCTGAGATTGATGGTACAAGAGCCATTGCTGTATTAGGGAGCTGTTGACAGAAAATGGTGATATTGCTCCATCACTGATTTGTAGCCTACTGTATATGCATTACAACTGCTGGTGTAATACTTAGATAATGAACTGAACTGAATTATGGATACCATCAATTGACTAAAACAACTCAGAAACTGTAATGACTGAACAAGATGTATTAAAGAGAGAAAGAGCCCACCGCAACATCATTTGTGTTTTTATGATAACTGCCAAAACAGGGAGAATGTGTAAGTTGCTTGTGACAGTGTTCATCAGGTACTGTAGCTTGCACGTGGGTCCTGCTATGAGAGAAGGAAAGAAGTGATAACCTATTGTACCTTACTAGCAGAATGTTTTTTCTATGCTTTGAGATATAGTTCAGAAAAAAAATCAGATCTGTGCCCATTGTAAGGGGATTCTGTTAATAAATGTTACAGAAAATGAAATATTGGCATGCACACATTTATATCCACCTCCCACTTTAACATCAGTTTCCTAGGTAACTGCTCAGTGTTTTTACTGTAATGTGTTTCATTGCAATGACACACAAGGAGTTAACAAAACAAAACATCTGTTTGTTCAAAGAAAAGAGACAGAAAAGGCAGTTACAGTATTTCAACTAAAGTGTTGCTACAAAAGCAACAATAATAGCATTTTATTGATACTTAAAAAACCTCAAATGAAAGAAATACTAAGCATCCACATGGTACTTCCTTGACCCTTTCTTAAAACAACAGTTTTTAAATGTAAAGCCTTATATTTGTACCCATAGTTGACTTATCCATAGAATTGAGTGAAGTAGCAGCACCTCAGCTGGGATCTGAGCCTACATCCTTTTAGTTACAAGTTCAAAGAACGAACCACTATTCTACATTTTAGTATCCTTGACAAAGCAAATGTGTGAGTGTAACAAAAAGGCTTCACTTATGCCAGGTGCATGTCCAGGGTCTACTCACACAAGCATTAACACTTACTCACTGTCTACAATGGCCCTCATAGTAATAATAATAATAATAATAATAATAATAGTTATTAATATTCCTTACACTTATATAACACTTAATGGGGACTCTCTCCACCACCACCAATGTGCAGCACCGACCTGAATGTCATAGTGCTCCAGTACGCTCACCACACATCAGCTATCAGTGGGGAGAAGAATAGTGACAAAGCCAATTCATAGATGGTGATTATAAGGAGGCCATGGTTGGTAAAGCCAATGGGAACTTTGGCCAGAACACCATGGTAACACCCCTACTCTTTTCAAGACACCCTGGGATTTTTAATAACCACAGAGAGTCAGCACCTCGGTTTTACATCTCATCTGGAAGATGGCACCTTTTCACAGTATAGTGTCCCTGTCACTGTACTGGGACATTAGGACCCACAGAGACTGCAGGGTGAGCACCCTATACAGGACCCACTAACACCTCTTCCAGCAGCAAACTTAGCTTTTCCAGGAGGTCTCCCATCCAGGTACTGGCCAGGCTGACACCTGCTTAGCTTCAAATCTCGGCTTTCTGGGGTTGATCACAGAGCCCTGGTGTGTGGCTCGCTCTCTGCTTCTCCCACCTTCACCTGATGAGAGTTCATGTTAAATAGGGCAACACACTGCTGCCGTCTGTTAAGATAACTGCTAGCGGCAGCTGTGGCCTCCTAGGCAAGCAATGGGTGGCGTCCTGTCACAATGAGATCATATTGTATTAAAAACACTAAATACTTAAAGTCACTTGTTCTAGTGAATCTTCCAACTAACAAGGAAATCCATAAATTAACTATGCTGAATAAACTTGTATTACTGCAGAAACATAATGGACCGTTATTGATCTCCCACGGGGGAGTTAAGTGAAACTCTATATTATTTTTTGATCACTGCAAGAATTAAAAATTCAGTTTCATTTCACATTAATAACTAAAGTTTCTCTAATGAACACAAGTGTAATAACTTACATGATAAACCTCCCTAAACCTCTTATAAATATTCTGCATCATATTATTTACTGTTATAGTTCAATCCCTGCAAAACATTTCACTTTGAAATGTAGGAAGTATTTATAGTACACTTTGAAGAGTAAACACTTCTAGATTCAATGGAGCAAGGATGTCTGCTGAGGTCTGGGGGGTCCCTTGAGCAGAATCAATTGTGAAGTTTACCTTAGTATACTTTACCTAGGTACAGTAGGTTGTGGGTTAAGAATTGTCAAGGAGCAGAAGCAGGGAAGAAAAAGAGGAGAGACAAATGTCCGGAGGAGCTGGGACTTGAAGCTTGCACCAGGCAAGAGCCCCTACTTCATGATCATTGAAAGCAAACCTAACTGGAGCTACGATTTATAAACTTGCTTGAGAGAGCATGCTATTCTGTGTTTATAGGGAAATTGGGTTTCCTGGGTAAAAGATACCTCAGTTAGAAACGTCTTTCCTGCTTAGGGGACATTTTTATGGATTGGGATATAGGCTCCCATTTATTTTGTGGCATCTGGGGTGCAGAGAGGGACATTTAACTATAGGTTGCTTTGTATTTAGTTAAAAGGCTGATTTGTCTTGCAGTATGTGGCCTCTGGAGGCATTAAGAGTTAAATGCTTAGGAGCAGCCTGGAGTTTTCTGGTTGATCAGAATTAGGCCTCTGAAACCCCTTGTTTGTAAATACTGTACATGGAGTATCGTGTGTGTTGGATGTTTTGTTATATGTAGTGTAGTTTGTGTCTTGTGATTGTAATAAATATTTGTTTAACTGCATGTGCCTGGATATTTACTCCTCTCAAAAAAGCCGTGTGTGCCAGAGAACAAATAATTCACGTGGTAACCATTATGCCAACCGCTCAGTTATATTCTGGTGAAATCACTTACAGTAAAAGTTGGGAGTTACAGTATGCAGAATGATTTTACTTGTTGAGTTAACTGCTTGGTCAAATCCTGATGTTCACCATTTTCATAGCCTCCATTAGTAACAATGACAAATCCTTTTAATCTAACAACGAAAGAGATTAAACTGCTTTCAAACTTTATAATGGCTTTGTAGGAACCATAACATACAAAAAGCCAAGAATGTGTCATTTAAGCTTTTTTTTAACAGACATATTAAACTAAATATACGACTTATTACAAAATTCTATAACAAAGCAATCAAAATACAGAATTCATTTCCCTAAATTGCTTGATACAGTACACTGATCTCACCACAGTGTAACTGCACAGTATTATTATAACATCCTCAATGGTATCAAGGCATGATTTTAGAAATGTACAGTAATATATTGCATCTTAAATGAGTCCGATCGATAGTCCGATTATGGTAATCCAACACAGTAATGCACAGAACAAAATGTAAATATGGAATAGGTTCCTTTATTTATACAGTGAGCCATAATTCTGACAAAACATCTAAAATAATTGAAAAAAGGAAATTGTACAGCACTGTAGACCACCAGCAAATCACCTCTCAATATTAACCTACAACAGCATAACATCTTTATGAGTTATATTGTAGCATTATAAATAAAGATTGTAATCAAATAAGTAACTTAATTTTTAAACATAGTTTCATCAGGAACATTAGAAGAAGTGCTTTCAAAGTGAAATGTACAACATTTGTGAGAAAAGCTGGAGGTGACATGTCGCTTCTAATAAGCTTTCATTTTATTATTCAGAATCAGACTTGCCACCATGGTGTATAACAAACACACTGTTTAATCAGATGAAACTTCCTCCTAATATAAGTGATAAATTATTCCCTGGAGACATTTTTACAAGGCATGTTTTTAACATCTAATAATTTAAGAGTCAACAGATACAATATTGTAATTATCTACAGTTAGTAATTGGTTCCAATGCAAAATAAAACTACTGTACATTTAACAGCCCACCAGTCAGAAATAGGCAGGCTTCAAGACACTGAACATTTCGAAGAGGTGCATCTCAGAAGAGACCTCAAAATACATATTTTTGTGATTTTGGTTCCTTTCTAATATGTTGGTCATTAAAAAGAGTCAGATTTTGATCCTAATTTTCACAACTAATGTTGTCTATGTGGCCCCACATTAATTCATTTCAACAGAACAGAGGTTTGTCCATACAGTACTTAGATGATTATGAGCAAATTATGCAAAATTTGTATCTGAAGAAGATGTAACAACTAACTACATTTTAAAGTGAGTTGAAAACATCACTAAAAATATAAACACTACAAAACAAAATGCTATACAATGGTTGTGTCTAGTATTTGAATACTTTATGGTGATAAGTGGATATACAGTAGTGGGTACAGTAGGTGATCCATGTTACTGATGTATTTTGGAAAGCTACTGCAAGTAAATTTATCAGTAAATGAAGAAAAAACAATAACTTTAACCTGATGGTCAGTGCATAAAAACAATGCAATAAATAATTTTTTTTTGCAGTGTTATATTGTAAGTATTGTACTCTTACTATAATTAGAAAATAAAAGGTAATACATCAAAATAATTTGCAGTACATATGACTGAAGTAAAGTGGGAAAATGAAAAGTCTGACCACAATACATTTCAGGGGTGCACATTTTTAACACAATCAGCCTGTATACACTGATGTACAAAATGAACTGCGCAGAACATTTTATACAATTTATTTAAAAAGTAAAGACTTCAAAAACTCACAGTATAATCAATACTTTATATTGTTCTTTGAATAATAGATACCTAGTGCTATACAACAATTTCAATTCCACACAAAGTAAGCTTTTTAAATCAACAGGGGTGTTGGAGTTGAGCACATCTTTTTCTTGTGAGAAGTCATATTCCGTTTTGAAACACAGGCAGTTTTATAAATCTGAAGGGTTTTTTTCTTCTATTTGTGTATTATTTAAGAAATCTATAGGCAATCACACAAAACATAAAAGAATAATTCTAACTTCACACTAGACTTTATAATAAATCTCTCAGTCACCTTCATTCTAAAATTCCTATTGATTTTATATTTTGATTTTATAACAGAAATGGTATGTATGTGTGTGTCAACAATTCTGAATCCCAGTATTATATATCAAAAATAATTTCAGTATACAAGAAATAAAATTTTACATACTCTGTCTGTGAACTGACAATACAGTATGTACTGAAAGTAATCCAGACATGGTCTACTAAAGGACTGTCTTTAAGGTTTGTTTTCTATCTACCTTAAAGGACTGCTTAACTTTATATGTCTTATTAGATGGATACACTCTGTACACTACAGCAACTCTAAACTGGCAGGCCAATATTTCTTATGGTTCCTTATAAATAAAATAGTGCAGTAATCTATTTTACTGATTTTTATTTAATACTTCATATTTTAAATTAAAATCAGGTTACATCTTCATTGTAGTAAAAGACAGTCACTAGAAATTCATTTTCCAACATTTTCCACATCTTCAAAAATGCAAAAAGTGTTTATCATTTTTCCATTAAATGCTATCAATGTTCACCAGCTTCACAAAACACAACAACAAAGCAATCCAGGACAGAGCCCTGTGTTTTCTTAGCATACTAAGTCTTTGAGTCTTTATACTAAAACCTATCTTAAAATACAGTCAGGTTCAAATATTACAAACATACATTAGAGGCCTTTATTAGATAAAAGCCAAAGCATTTTTCCATGAATAATTGTTGAAGCTTCTGAAACAAAATAAATGCAAAGGGAAATGTTACAAAGATTTCAACATCAGTCCATACAGAGTATATAATAAAGGTGGGCATATGGTAAGTCATATTTCAATTCTCAGTGAATTGAGTAAATGAATACTTTAAACTATATATGAACCAGTCTAGCATTTATTGAAATGCATTGCCAGATGGAATGTTAAAAATGCCATGTCTATAAGTGGAAACATACCAAACAGAGACACTCTTTGTCACACTGTCAGCATGAATAACAAATCTACTTTGATATTGCAGAAAAATATCATCACAAATGCCACCTAATGCTATTTTCCAAAGCATCAATCTGCATCAATTCTTAAAGGATAATGTATCATTTTCCCGTGATAGCCTGATAATAATGGCAGCTCCTGGTCAGAACAGAACAAAAGACAGAACACCAATTTCAGTGTGTGGTAAGTACTACATTTGAATACATTCAAATCCATGTTTAATCCAGTGACACAGAAGCAAAAATCAGAATTAAAATAATAAAAACTATTAATGTTACTAGCAAAACACTTAGCCGAGAAGCAATGCAGTCATTACCAAATAACAGGTGGCACATCACTGTTCTCTCAGTCAGATTACAGTTAGAAGCACCCAAGATATTGGGTAAAAACAGGACAGTGAGCACACATGATTTACAGTGATTTACAGTGATAACAGATCATGAAAGGAATACGAGTAGGGACTTACACCTCTTTAAGGGCCACACTGCATTCATTACAATAAGCATAGTGGAAGCCTTATAATGGAAAGCCTGCAGGCTACTAGTATGGCAAAGACCATGCAGACAGCCACAATCAGTCTCACCATCTTGCATTTGTGGAGCTAATTGACATGTGGAGAATGTCCACGATTATTGTTCTGATAAGAGCACAGTGGGTAAACTCCTGGTTGATTACCACAGAGAAATGAAAGAGGGAAGGACTCCAATTACATCATGCAAACCGTATTCCAAGCTATCAGGGTAGAATCTAGTGTGCAGTGATCCTAATTAAAATAAGAAATTATTTCCCTTGTTCTGGAGAGGGACGCCACATATTCCCAAGCTATCAAGAGGTCATGTGGTGGTGTATAAGACCCCAACAGGTGCTGATGGATACTGCAAAACAACTTAATTCTCATTGAGTCATGATTTTGGAAATATTGAGAAGGTTAGATGCCTTAGATGAGGAAGTATGATTTGGAATTGAGACCATTGTCAACAAGAAGAAAGACTTCTGCAGATTGTTAAATGTGGTCTCTCTGAGTAAGAAAGAGAGCAGCCTCCCTGTGGTTTCTGTGGAAGAGAGCTGGCAGGAAAGTTGTTATTTTAGGTACAATCTAAGATTTCCTTTGTTTCTATGCTTATTTACTGCAACTCATGATTCCAGATATGTGTTTTCAGTCTCAGCCTGTACTGCAAGCTATCGAGGTAAATCCAGCTTGGCACAGCTCAAACTCAAACTTTCAGACAGTTGCTTCAATTTCTCTTGTGCTGCAGCAGGACTGCTCAGGATCCTTGAGTCGAGCCAGAAGGGCATGTGTTGTTGTATGAGGCACTACTGAGCATTAGTCATCACCACTAAGGGGTATTGGCTAAACCTGGTTTCAGAAATGCTGAGGGTAGAGAAAGTCCTACACTAAAACTTCAGACTGCATAGAAATCTTGAAGGGAGGGAGGTATTTTCTTAAAGTGGTGAATGGCAGTGTGCTTTGAGAACCCAATTCTTATATCTAAAGATCATCAGGATCATCAGGGCCTAGAGACCTTATAATATACAGGAGTCACAATAATAATCCAGAGGTGGCCAAAGGTAAACTCTACTGTCAATAGCTCAAAAGGCACAGGAGCAGGAGCACAAGATCTGAGGATCCAAAAGAATGAATAGTAGAAATGCTTTACTATTCACAATATGATGGGTAAGTGGGAGGCAAGGCTCTACTGCTATAATCAGAGAGGCTGGGGCTCTACCATTGGAGTTTCTGTGAAAGAAAGAAGAACTAAGGATAGAGTAAGTCAGGGGCAAGCCCAGTCTCAGCTAAATAAATCTGCAATAGGTTTATAGAAAAGATGTGATGTCAAGGCAACAGTGAGACAAAAAATATTGGTAACCTACCTCAATCACCTAGCCTTATAGAAGATATAGAAAAGTGTCAGAAAAGATGGGTCAGGTGAAGTGGTAGAATCCAATTGGATATATTTAGTATAGACTTTATACTGTATATACTTAGCTCAGGGACAATGACTTGACAATTTCCTGATTAACTAACAATAAAGACCTTCCATTTTTATTTAAACACAAATTTATTAAGAATAAAAGTAGCATTATATTATTTAAATGTTGAAAAGGATGCTCTTTTCTAACCAAAATTAATCTGCAATAAAGTAAAGCTCTATTTATCAATATCAAACCATTTTTGAAAGAAGATTTGGTGCCCATTTTCTTAAAGACAAGACAGAATTCAGGCTACACTACAGTTTTGACAATTTTAAGATATGCCTTGATTGATTTTAATTATCTAATTGGACGACTTTTTTTTCTCTGATTATCTACAATAATTTCCTCAGACATCATGAAAAGGATAATAAATAATACTTAAGATAATCATGTGCATCATTAAGTCACATTGCATAGCAATTCTACTTCAAAGAGGAGTATAAAAATTAAATAACACCGGTGCCTTTTGAGTTTTCAAGTTATATCCCTTCTGTATAATTTTTTTTATTAACATACTTTAACAAACAGCAAATGTTAGAAAACAAAAAAGAGACCTGAGAAATGGGACAATGGTGTAAGACAGAATCTGGTTTAACTAAAAATTAATGGTATTTTAAATTATTCAGAAGAACAATGTGTTTGAGTTGAGAGTGAACATTTGAAGTTTGAAAGATTCCAGAATAATTTTAAGCCTACTTTTAGGACTGTGAGGACACTGAACACTGCACGACAGTTTCTGTTATAATACAAAACAATTCTGATGACATATTATGGAATGAGTTGTGACAAAAATTGGAACAATAGTTTCATTGGAAACATGAAAAATTAAAAAGTGATGTAAATTAAGATGGCATGCATAAAGTTTAAACATAGAGCAGAACACACACCAAGGAAACATGGAAGTTATTAGGGCTGAAAATGTCATTCTATCAGTTGTCATTACCAATGTGTTAGTGATCTTCATAGATCATGTAAGAAATAATATTAGAAATTAAATAGAATAATTCCCAATTTGCAGAAATAGCAGGTTATTTTACAAATATTTTTGTACTAAGAATTTGCAAAATAGAGGAAGTGTCCAGGTGATACAATGATATCCAGGTGGATGCTACACCTTGGTGGTGGTGGAGAGGAGTCCCCATTACCTGTAAAGCGCTTTGAGTGGAGTGTCCAGAAAAGCGCTATATAAGTGTAAGCAATTATTATTATTATAATAACATTAAATGTAAACATGGTAGCATACTGTAAAAATATTTAACACAGAAAAGTGTTTTAACCACAATGGGATCTCTTGTTATATTAAGGCATCGTTTTAGGCATCATTTGATAATAACTGTTAAAAGCAGAAATGAAATAATTTTGTCTATTTTATAGTCAATATATTCTGTAGAATTTGTCATGTTACTGTTATTTTGTATAAACTGATAATGAACTGATTTGTCAAATAGTATTGTTCTGAATTTGTTTCAGTTATAACTGACACATTTCTTTTGATGATCAGTATACAAAGGGATCAGGAACTTGGGTTTAATGGCATACTGGCATTGCAACAACGCCAAAATTCAGGGAAAGAACAAAAGATACACTCTGCGAATCCTGCATAAAGTAATGGCACAATGTTTGGGAGGAGGGACTTCATGAAGGCTTGCTATCCCACAGCACTGCCTATGCATTCATCCCCTAGAGCAGTCCTAGGGATATGTGCACACAAACTGATAATGGCTGAAGAAGTCCATAAGGTTTTATTGTTTATTTTATCAGGTCACAGCAATAATGTGACAGGAGTCAAAAACTCAAAAATCATAAAAAATCATCACCTGCTGTGTCTATTTACAGGCATTAGAGGCAACTGCAGGACCTTCTTAAATCGGCCAGCCAAAATGTATTAATATATTTGAGCATAATGGAAGATGTGCAAGTCTGATAACATTCATCATACAACTAAGAACAGACTGAATGGTTGAATCTTGTCTGCACACATCAAATTTGTCAATTTATGCTAGACTATTTGTATGCCTGTGCTAATGGTGGACACAATGAATACAACTGAGAAATATTTGGCTTGAAATTAGAATATTACTACAAGTAATTTTCAGCCATTTGTGTCATAAAATGTGTTTGCAGTAAAGAAGTTATGCCACTTCCAGAATCTATTGAATAAACCCACCTAAATGTTGTTTTATGTTTACATGGAATCTGACATTTCATGGATTTTATAACATTTATCAATATCATTATTGTTGTTATAATTTGTTATAGAAAATAACACAACCTTTTTAATGATAGATTTGTTTTCAGTTATTCACTCCAGACACCATGGCACAGCTTGCTAGTTCTAAAACAAGAAGCCATTTATTTGTAATGTGCAGAATAAGTATATAAATCTAAATCTGTGCAACCTATTAAAAAGAGTTTACATGAGGCTCATTAGAAATAAGCATACTGTCTATTGCAGCTGTAATTAAAAGTTCACACTTCTTGGAGTACAGCCAGCATTATATCCCAGCACAGCAGTATGTAGAAACAGTAATTTATCAAACTATGTTGTTGTCCTACTTGTTGATACTTTGTTAAAGATCTTATGAGATACTACACAGATGCATGATTAGGCGCTAAGAAATGTTAGCAGCTGTCAATCAGATCTCTGGCCTAATTCCCTGAATACTCAGCTCCTATCAAGGTCATAGAAGATGCACTGTACTCAAAACTGATACTGGACAACAGGGATACAAAACATTTTGAGTGAACAGTGAGTGGAAAAAAGCCAATCATACTTTACAACAGTCAATTCACTTGAGATAAACAGCCATTGTGGAAGCCAGAGGCACTTTAATTAAATTCTATCTATTTATATAAACAGTAATTGTTGGTACTCTTTAATTCTGAAACAAGAGCAATTACATCTTCCCCAAATCTTGATCTTTATATATCATCAGCTAAATTGTCTGTTTTTATAACTTACTCAGTTGCTAATGTGCATGTTTTTGCACAAGCTTTCTATTCACTTACTGTATATTGTACGGTTAGTTCTGACTTTCTTTTTCTTAGTATTTCTAACACAATCTTTCATATGACAAGAACTACTTGGAAGTCATTCACATGCATTATCACTGCACAAAAGGGTTTTGATTTATGTGTTAATGTATTTATGTGCTTTACTATCCTCACTCAGAACCCCATCCCATTTTGGATCTGCACTGAAGCAGAATATTTTTAAGGTAGAGGCCCAATTCATTCCCCTTACTGAATGTGACATTTAGCAATGCCAAGCATCCACAACCCAACCCACAAGAACATGGGGAGAATATGTATACTCCGTACAGATGGCACTCCAGTCCAGAAATGACCCCAAGGTCACAGAGCTAAGAGGCAGCGGCATTAACTGCCCTACCACTGTTCGGCCCTGCTAATGTAGTCACACTTTATAACTGACGTATATTTAATTATACAGGTAATTATGATTCTCTGGGATACACTTTAATAATGTTATATAAAGATTATCAGAATTGAACAAACTGCTGCATAGTGGTGCAGTGGTTAGCATTGCAGCCTGGGTTGAAATACAGCTTCTGTATACTGTATGTGTGGAGTTTGTTTTCCCCTTGTTTGTGTGGGTTTCCTCTGTGTGTCCCAGTTTCCTTACAAAGTCCAAAGTTATACTGGTAGGTAGGTTAATTCGCTTCTGGGACTATCGGCCCTGGTGTGAGTCTGTGCATGAGTGTGTGTGTGTGTGTCAGTGTCTGCTTTAAAATACAATGGCATCCCATCCAGGGTGTATCCTGCCTTGCGCCTGTTGATTGCCGGGATAGGCTCCTGCTGCCCCGTGACCCAGTACTGGATAGAGCGGTTAGAAAACAGCTGGAGGGAAGGCTATATAGAGCTGGCTCCCTAGCTTAATTTTCATTCGTGGGTTTGTCCCAGAATTTCTCTGGACTCTCTTGTTTTAAGCAGATCAGGAAATGACAGCTGTCTGCAACCTTGTGAATAAGGATGAAATGTTGATAAAAAGTGTAATGAATATAATTAACATAGACCATTTCCATTTTAATATCAAAACAACATGTAGAAACAAGTCATGTTGAGAAATGCATCAAACAATGCATCAAAAATGCATCAAACTATTATACATTTAAATTTAAATATCAGACATATTGTTGGTATAATCATTTATACTACAAACATGATTTAGCTAAATTTAATTGATAAATTCAGATTTATAGTTTATGACCATACTCATACTGTTGTTTTGTTTAATGATCATTTTGCTTTACTATGTATTGTGTGGTGCTCACACATTGCGATTTTGTCAACTAAACATCCAATTCAATTCAATTTGTGGCACTTTATAGCATCCTTTGTCTGCAACATTAAACAGTACCACAAATTCAATATTAGTTTAGCCATCAATTCCCCCCAATACATTCTAAATGATATTAAAAGAAAAGGCTTCAGTTAGATATTAGATATTTTATATATTTAATATAAATCATGTTTCACTGCTGTTGGTGACTTTAATTTGACCTTTTTCCTTTTATTTTTCAATCATTTGGAATCACTTATAATTATTTTTATTATATACATCATCAAATTTAAAATGGCTAATTATTTCAATCCTGGCTTACAGTATATCTATAATAAGAATAAGAATATAATAAGAATAAGAACCCACAGACATTACCATCCTATAAGCACACTGATAAGAGTTACAGTAGTCATCTTTTGACACACAGTGTGTTAGAAGAGAGTAAGAAACAGTTGTAGGTTCATCATACTTCTCCTTGATTCTATTTCAAGCTTGCAGATTCCCAACAAGTCATAGGAGTTGTAATGAAAACCAAGAAGAATCTGCCTAACTAATGGTTCCCATACCCCAGAAGCTTCTGGAGAATGTTGTTCCAGATCTGAACTGGTGGCATCTAGGCTACAAGGAGTACCTTTTCTGGTTAAGGCTTGCAGGAGTCCTCAGGTATTCTCAGAATTTTATAATTGTACTTATTGCTCTAATTTATATGGACCCACACAAATATACTTGTGCATATGCATATTATATTGATACATGTATTTAACAAAGGTTAATTCTAAGATGCTCTAATTCTATAAGCTGCATGTTACGATATCTACAAAACAACGCATTCCAAAAAGTTCTGAGGTAACAGTGGATGTTTGTAATTAACTTGCCCAAGCCTTGAGTGCATCATTAGTTTCTTAAACTTAAGTCAAATGACAAAATTGCCATTTAGGAGGATTGTTATTTTTGCTTGTATAACTGTGCACTTTAAGTTGGGCATATTTATTAATTTTGCATTGTTTTCCTCTCCCACTGGCTGTTCTATAGCCTAGAGCACAGTGAAAATGAAATGTGGCATCTTGAGGTGTTTTGTTTTTGCAAGATTAAATAATTTAAATAAAAAATCCCTTGGCAGCTGCTGTTCTACACACCAGTTTATCATTTAGCCCAACTGTTTCAGTGTTTTGCCGTATTTGATTGACTCAGAATTTGAGTGCAATCAATCTTTCTATCCCTCTGCCAGCCTCTATATACAGGGCCCTTTGTTTTCCTTTTATCATTTTTAAAAAGAGTGCAGTTCTCTCTTTAATCATCACTCTGACCCAAGGGAATGTTTAGAATGTGCCATTTAGATGGTTGAATTGATAAGTCTTCAAAATAGCATCTACTTTACATTGGTGTGTCCAAAGTTAGTTTTAATGTAGGAGATGGTGAGGTTCGCTGCCTACAATTGTAAATGCAGACACGTTTAAACAAAGAAATGCTACTTCCTACATAGTTTTAAAGAAGTATTTACAGGGGTTGTACTACATATAGTAACTATATACATTTAAATTCTGTAGCAATAAAATAAATAAACATGTAGGTGTAAAATGGCAATTTAGTAGTAAAAATAATTAATATAGTACATAACACAGTTATTATCCTTCAAAGTCTTTTCCAGGATCGGATTGAAGTGTTTTCACATTGAAATTCTTGTACTTTTTAGCTTACCATGGAAGTTAAAACAGTTAAAATGTCACATTTCACTCTAGGATTGAATGGAGAATCATACAAATTTGGTAATACCAGCTGTTTACAGATTTATAAAATCACACAGTAATCAAAAGCTGTTTTTTAATTACTGTATTTCTGCTAATCTGTCAAGAAATTTAATGCTGTAATTACAGATTACTGTCAACCTTTGCTGCCACGGAAAGTCACAAGGTAGGTGGGAGAGAGAGATGAAGGTAACTGTTCTGGAAAGAATGTACTTAACACAGAGCAGAAATTTAGGGGGGAAGAATCTTGTATCTGTGCAGCTACACCTCTTGCTGGATAATAAAATTAACAATCTGCTTTCTAGACAACTAAACTGAATAAAGAACTGGATAAATTTGAAAAACGTAGGAGTGTGAAATATATGTTCTACATAATTTATTCAAATATAAATAAAAACTTTATGTAATGTTCTGGTAGATGTTTGTTTTGAGTACAGGTGATTTATTTATATACTGTTTGGTAACCAAGTCATTCACTCTAGGAAAATATGCATAGGCAAAAATAAAAAAAGATACATTCTTCAATTGCTGTTTAACCAGTGTGACAATATACTGTACATGTCTGCCAGAAATAAACTGTAGTTCCTATAATTCAAAACACAAAATAATGCAATTTAAAAGTTACAATATTTATGTTCAACACTAGTCGATTGTTTTTAAATAGAATTGTGTTTGCTGTATGGTTAATAAGGCCTTTTTTCTGTCACACTAGTTGTTTTGTTCTTAAAAAAAAAAACATTTGCTGCATCTAATGATTCTCTTGAAACCAGGAACAGGGAACAAGATCATCCATAATACCTGATAAATTAGTTTTTGTAACAAATGAATTGTAAATCCCTAGGACTGAGATAATAACCTGCCTTGCTTTTCTGATTCACTCTGGATTAGTTTTAGCAGGAGCTATTATTTTCTGTGCCAAATATGATGACACAGACATTGAAAACAACAAAGTTTGATTGTTCCTGTGATAAACCTCTTTGACACTGTGTTTACTATGTTACAGGTCAGAAAAACTGGAAACAACAAGACAGTTACATGTACAGTATTGAGATTGTTACAGCTGTTTCACCAATGAATTTCAAAAGCTAAAAGTCATATTTAGAATTAAATACTATGCAATTTAATTCAATTGCTCTTGCATAACACTTAATCAGTGAAACACAGAACTATAATCAAAATGAACAATGCAAAGCAAGTAGAAAAACAAAAAATAAAACACAGCATTAATGCATTAAAACACAGTAAGAACTGATTCCACTAAGGTGATGTACAGTATATGTTAATGCCTGCATTTGTAATACTTTTATTTCCACATTTTTTTAACATTTTGTGTAGCGTGTACTGTAGCTGGCCAATCACTCACAAATCAATAAAGAAGAAATCACTGTACATTATGCTAGTAAAGTCATCCCATGCTGAAAACCTCAACAGTTTGCAGAAGTATTTTATATTTTTTAAAGAGACTTAGACCATTCAGACTCCAAAAAAGATGCTTGAGTCTAAAACAGCTTTGGCAGCAGGCTTATCCATATCATCCTCTTATAGTCAGCAAAGTCGATGAAAATTATGTCCGTAAAAGGTGAGAGATTAACTGAACTGAAACCTTCCTGCTCTTCTCTAGTCAAATCAAATAGACCTCAATTTAAATACATAAAAACTCAAGTCAATATCTGGTTCAAATTTTCAAAATTCACAAACATTATTCTGTTTTTTACAGCCAAGTCACTGTAGTTAATTTAAACACTATAATTGACTTCATCTACTGAAGAATACACTTACAGTATAACAGCCTGGTGTTTTAAATGAATGAGCCCTACAGGTTTATACTTTCTCTTATTAGAAAATAAAACTCAAAACAACAACAGTAAAGGGATATTTGTGTTCACAATGAAGGGAGAAGGTACAATGGTGTGATGGAGATTAAATGAGATTAAATGACAATATACATTAGCTTGGATAGGTACAGTACTCAGAACTAATGATAGGAGATCAAAGCATAAATATGTTGTAACTACTGTAATTTTCCATTACTCTTTTATTGTAATTTGTATTTATTACAGTAAACCAAAGAACGAAATTAAATCTGGGTTACAGGACAGGTGCTGTAGTGCAAACATTTTTGTGAGTAAACACAAGTGGTATCAAAACATCATATGAAAGAATAAGGGATTCGCCCTAATCAATTCGCTGCAAAGTGGGAGATGAAATTTGCTGTCCAGTCATGCACCACTAAGAAACTGTGTATTACCGTACAGCGATTGGATGTTCAGCAATTAGTGAAGAGAGAAAAATGCTAATAATGCAATACTTTCAGCAATCTCTCCAGCAAAGTGAAAATGCTCTAGATCAGGGGTTCTTAACCTTTTTGCGAGTGCAAAACTTTTTAGGGGTTAAAAATATTTTGTGACCCCCCCTCCCCCCTCCACACACACAGATTTAAAAATTGTAACGTTGCCTACATTGATGCACAGAGGTGTTCCAGATGCGGCTTAGTAGGGCTCAGGAAAAGACAGATCATCTTCTACACTGAGACAGTTTTTAAGGTAAGTAAGTGCAGAAAATCCAGACATACAGAAATGTCAATGCGAAGGGGACAAGTTTTTTCAGTGCCAAAGTACTCAGTCTTGGAAATTCAGTTTGTACTGAAATCCAGAAGTCAGCCAGAGGCCTCTCCATGAACCTTTGCTTCAGGGCCAAATCAGTGGTCAGATCAATCAATGACTCCTCTCTTTCAAGAGCCATTCCTCTGCTTTGCAGAGAAAGGATTCCTTATCCATTTGTCTGTCTCCCCATTTGACAGTGCCCCATTTTCTGGAAAAGTCTCCCAAAACTGTGTTCTCATTCCATCAAGATGAGCCCGAATAAGCACACACAGGTCAGCCTTTAAAACAGTGTTGTCGTTCAAACACTCTGTGTGCAGGGAAAGCCTCAAAGTTCTCGTCGTCCAGCCAAGTTTGCCATAAGTATTCTGATCCAAGCTTCAATTTGTCGGAGAGAGAGAAGACAGATGTGTTTTTCCCTTGCAGTCCCATAAGACGTTTGAAAATATCAGCCAGATAGGCCAGCCATTTGTTGTCGGAAAATTTAGCAGCTAGCAGGGACTTTTTCTCCAATAGAAATGCTCTCACCTCATCTCGGAGCTTGTAAAGGGGACTCAGTACATTACCCCTGTACAGCCATTGTATTTCGCTGTGGTACAACAGTTGATGATGTTCTGCTCCCTTGACAGGGAATCTTGAAAAGTCGTGAGCTTGTTGCACTGGTCTTGGAATTTACAGTATGAAAAGCTTCATCCATTACTTGTTTGAGTTGTTGGGGACATTTTCCTAGCTGCAAGGGCTTGACTATGAATCATACTATGAATCATACAAAGCATCCACAAAGCGAATGGAGCAACAGCCTGTACTTTTGTGACTAGCCCACTGTGTTTGCCAGCCATACTGTAGCTCGTGCACCGTCTGAGCAGATTCCCACTTGATCCAGGCAATTTCATGTTCACGTACATATGTGTCCAGCAAACGAAAAGTTGATCGCCTGTGGTACGCTTGGGAAGAGGACGACAGCACAAAAAATCCTCACTAATTTCTCCCTCTTCAACAAATCTGGAGGAAACAAGCATTTGTGCATCTCCGGAGACATTAGTGGTCTCATCAACTTGTAAAGAAAAATACACACTAGATTTTAGCGATTACCTGCTCTTCCATGTCTCTTGCCATATGCCCAATGCAGTTAGACATGGTATCATTTGACACTGGTACCAATGCTAGCTGCTCTGCAGCACTTTTCCCACACATGATTGAAACTGTTTCCTTAGGACACAGCAAGAAAAAAGTCTTACCTAATGTGTGTGGCTTCCCAGTTTTGTCAATCCAGTTAGCTATGATGAAAGATGCCTGAAGTGCCTTCTGGTTCAAAGTGGTGGCTTTTTGGAGGGTAGATTGTTGGCCTCTTAGCTCCTGTAGCTTTCGTTAAAAAAACTCAACAGGTTTAGACTGCCAGGTCGAGTGTCTGGTCTGCAAGTGGCATAGCAGTCTGGAGGGCTTGAGGCTTTCCTTAGCCAACACTTCGCCACAAACCACACATAGAGGTTGTGCATCCTCTCCATCACTTGTCTGCGTTCATTTGTACTTTTGGTACTTTTAGTCGTATTTTCTCATTCTCTTCGTTTTTTTCTGTTCAAAGTTTTCTGCTGTGTGTTTCTCCACATTATCTTTAGCTTTCACTCTTCCAGTGCCACATATTAAAAAAATGCTCCATAGCTAGGCTAATCATGACTACGTTGTGCAAAAGAAAAAAGTGCTACTAATATAAATGCAGTCGTTTCCAACTCAATAAAAATTAATGTAAATTAAATTACTGGGCGCACCGCAGACAGGGTGTGGAGCTGGGGGATGGTCTGTGGGCTCACATAGTGACCACTAAGTCATCCTGCTAATGTAAATAGTCTTAACCATGCAGGTGTATATAATAGTTAATTCTTTACCTCTGTTTTTGTCCTTTGATGTGTAACCACCCTGAACCTATGTACCTGTCCTGTTTACCGCCCTAGTGTGTGTGTTAACCTTTGGTTGATTCTGTCTCTGTTGCCTATTGTCCAAAACCCCTGGGACCCCCAGGTTAAGACCCCAGCTCTAGATTTTTGTCATAAGGGTATCAAACATTACACTTATATTATTGATATTTAATTCATAAGGTGTATATTCTATATGTACAGTACAGTATATTAGATACTGAAAAATTAAGGAACCAATAATGCCAATAGCTTTATATTTTCAATTAAGAAAATATAACTATAGATGTATAGTCTATGTATCCATCCTTTCATCCATCCATTTTCTAGCTACTTTATACAGGGTTGCAGGGGAGCTGGAGGCTAGCAATGGATGCGAGGCAGGATAAATCCAAGCTGGGAGGCCAGTCCATCAAGATACTTACAAGATTTGAAACCAGGACCCCAGCACTGTAAGGCAGCAATTTTAACCACTAAACAGCACCTAGTAGTAAATTAAAGTAAAATAACACAAGCAAATACTGTCTATTTAACTCTGATCCGTACTGTCTATACAGTATATACTGTATTAAAATGCAGACACATGCAAACACACTTATCTATATGTTGCTGTTGTTAATACAGTATACAGGTATAGGTTTTATTTTTGCCTGAATGTTTAATTTTCTGTTCGCAACATCTGTGGAATTGTTGGCCCTTAGAATTTGTCTGAGGAAAATGCTTCCTGAGATGTCTCTAAAACGTAAGTGTGACACACTAACTAAAATTTAGGCTTTTATAAATAAGTTTAAGCTCTTCATAAGTAAATGTCAATGACACCACACCCCAGAAACTGTGCTTAATCATTTTTGCCAGTTTGAGTTCTAAACCTCTACACAATTCATGGGTCCAGAATCACACTGTATCAATTTGCCCCAACATTAAGATTGTTATTCAGACTCAAAGATGCATGAGTACCTTGTCCCATGGTCATAATCTGTCCCAGGGCTCCTTATTTACTCTAGCCTGTGAATTGTACTCAAATGGCCAACAGATTTTGCAATGTAGCAGGTTAGTCAAGTGTAAGAGTAGTGTTTAGTCTGGTGTTAAGGGATGGTGGAATAGATATGATTGACAGAATAAGTGCTTATTTATTTGTGGGTTAGTGGGACAACAATGGAGGGCTGGCAGTTTAACCTTCTTTGAGTAGATGATCAGGACTTTTGCAGCAGATAAAAGATTTCCTCATAGAAACATTATGCTGAAAAAAAGAGGGATTCTTTTTCACAAAACAGATCTAATTCTACTGAATGGAAGTATTATTAAGTAGGCTCATCCATTCTTTCCTTAGCAAAAGCAAACCTAAATCATGAAAATTATATCATTGCCTGTGGTTAGGGTAAGTGTTTTTAATTTTCAAGAAGTTCTAAAACTGAACATTTAAAGTACACTCAAATAATATAAGTTAACATAATAGTAAACTGAACTAATTGAAGCAAACAAAAAATAACTACTACCATAGTGCACCTTCAAAGCTGTACCATTGACAGTTTAAAATCTCATCAATGGTAGAGTGGCTGAACAATGTTACAAATCTTTATTTCTCTGGTGTTCATTCCCTGAGTGGCAGTCATGATCATTTAACATAATGGCACAATAAAAAAGATATGATTGAGAGAAATGTTGTTGTTAGCTGGGTAATGTAAATATAAATACATTTGTAAACATTTAGCAATTTTGAAAAGCAAAATGACACTAGAAAATATGTGGTTACTGGCATAAGACTAACCTTGGCTATCCTTAAAAGTCTGAAAGTACACTGGCCCCAGTCCTCCATTAACTCTAGGAACAAGACAACATGCAGTTGAAATATAACAGCCACATCTCCACAAGAGCCAACAAAAAGACAGCCTGTGTGCCACTTTTCAACATTTTATATTGAGTCAGAATTGCAAACTTGACATGTCCTGTCCCCATTTGCACCAGACAGACACATCTGAGCTTATTCAAGCTCAGAGCATTCATTATCTTTCACCCTTCTTTGCCTTAAGCCAGACAACTGCTTAAAGTATACGAGAAAAGGATGCTTATAGAGGAAGAGAAAAGAGACCTTTGGAGTACTGTGTGACTTGTTGATGGGAAATGTCCTTGTCCAGACAGCTGAGGTGTTCATGTTGTTTCCCTTGCTTGAATGACTAAATTAGAAGCAGTCTAACAGGTGTCTCAGCAGGTTGTTTCAACACCACTTCTTTGTCAGGTAACAGACACATAAACCCCCAGGCCACTATTTTGTTGTCAATATGAATGAAAAAGTGACCATTTCACTGTGAGATCATCCTTTAACTGTGAATTTCAGATACGGCTTACATATGCTGTCAAAAATAATTGGAGCCACTAGGAATTAAGAACATAAAATGCCTTTTAAATGACATTGGTCATTTCTTTATCTTTATGTAATATGAAGGTACATTTCAAACACAAGGAAATGGCTTACATTTTTATGTTTGGCCATAATGTGGATTGTCTGAAACAAACCTTTAAAGCAGATTTTGATAGATGTTATTTGGGTCCATGGTGCAGAGATGCCATTTAAAAAATGATGTGTTTTTGAACTTCTAACAGTGCGTATTGCACCAAGGCCTGATGTCACATATTTTATCTCTGTCCAAAGAACTATTAATAAGCAGTGGTACTGTCTAGTCAACACACTGTCAGTCCCACTAAGAAGCAAGCCAAATGTTCTTGCAACACAATAACACATGAGTGCAAGTATATAGTTATAGACAAAAGGATGCCATGCAGTGGTTCTTGCTTCTTTCATTACTAGTTGTTTTTGGCCCAGGAACTCATATAGGCATTTCTTGAAGGATTGAAGGAAATTGGCTCCAATGAGAATGGAATTGAATGAGAGTCAGCAATGCAACAAGGAACAAAGGAAGAAAAAGAAACTATTCTATTGCATTGGCTTTTACATGAAGCCCTCAAAATTATTTCCTTCTGTTGCTGTTCATTACAGAGTATAATGATAGTTAATGCTTTACAATTCAAAGCGTAAAACAGATTAACCATAAAGTATTGTAGGTGCAAATTAATGTCATTTGCAGTTGACTGATGATCAATATCAATGGTTTGACAACACATATAAATGCTATAATTGTAATTTGCTGACATGCTTTTTGAGATTGAGATCTTTACCATTATTTAATAAAATTCTGTAACTCCTAGACATTCTAAAACAATTTAAAAAGCAATAGATATTTTAGATATTTAGAAAATGGATACACATTTTTATTAATAGAACTGTATTTAAACACACACACACACATATACTGTATATCACATCTACAGACTTTATGATTAATTGAAATTGAACATTAATGCATACAGTATTTTCTTTATTTTACACTACACTGCTTAAAAATACACCCCTGAGATTTATACAAGCTTTTATATTTACCTCAATAATATCAGATTATGTTTTATTGTATTTGAAATGGACAATTATTTAACTCTTTATTCCTCTTTAAACAATTTCTATTGTCAATCACCTCACTGTTATAACCCTACTAGTAAACAAGGATAAAGACGATTTATGCACACTATTGAACCATTTGCCTTGTATTCCATTCTTGTATCCTGCTCTGCCCATAGGAGAGTAAGCATTGAACAGAGAACAGTAAAAACTACAAATCCAGCAATCATGAATACACAGTATGTAACAGTAGCTCAAATCAACAATTGCTATATAGCTGTCAATACATGGTTAAATGATTCCATAACTAGAATGCATGATTGTATGAATATAACAAGGTACTATTTGCTGCCACTTGGATTTGTGAGTTAGAAGAACTAGATTGGAGATATGGGCTTTGTACATTGTATTTACAAAAAAACATGGAGGTAATCAAAAATAATAAATAAAGAAGATCTGGCTTTGCATTTATAGCAACACAGGTTCTAAATCACAAATGGTTCACCAAATGCATCACATTGTACAAAGCCAAAAATATTTAGTTATTAAGACTATGAAGTGCAGGAAGGCTAACAGAAATACATTTTTTTTACAATTATATAGCTGACTCTCAGAACATTGTATTGTTGTGTCCCATAAACCATTTCAAATACATTTTTATATATCAAATGTGTGCTCAATCATATTACTGGAAACAATTATGCCACAATGGCACCATTGCTTAGCAGGGCTCTTAGGATTAAGAAAAGCTGAAAACAGTCAGTGTTTTATCTCACTGCAGCACATCTGTCATCTATGAATTAGCAAGAATTAACAAATCATGAGATGTTTTTTTTTCTACATCCTCTTTTTAAGATCTACCAATTCTTAGAATTCTGATTTTCTATTTTATCAAAACGCAAGAAGTATTCTGATCCAACAGAATTGTGACAGTTATGGCTATAAACAGGTGAATTTGTTCACTACCCTCTACGTACCTGTAGAAAGCCCTTATTTTGTATTATCACTGATAATCTGTCGGTCACTCACTGGCAAATACACACATGCATTTTATCCCATAGCTGTGTCATTATACTGTTTCTTTTTTTAGTGTAATTAGAAATGACGTGAATATTTTGTGAAAAATGTCCATACGGTACTACCAAATGGTAAATCCCAAGATTTCCCAAAGCTTTTTAAAAAAAATACAAGTTTGATCTTTTTAAACTTTCTTTTTTTCTTTCATTGCTGTTCTTTAATTCATCACATAATCCTGGTGTTCTCTATTCATAATGTGCTTAGTTGGTAGCACCTCTCACTACTCTATGATATTGTATATCTTAGTTACTTTGAAATATAAATGAAGACTTGCGTACAGAAACGAAAACTCATCATGAGAAAATCTTATTGAGGACACTTCAGTTGCTTACTCACAGGCAGTGCTGTTTTTTTTATAAAAACAGTTTTCAACACCATGTTACAGTGAAAAATAAATTTACCATTATGTACCAAACTCGCATGCACACTTGCATTTCAATTGTGCAAGATCATTAAATGAGGTTCTTTTCTGTCTTAGAACATCAGACAAAAACTGGTTTAAATGAACTGCACAATTAACGAACTGAGTGAAAAATTGTCAAATATACAATACAGGGGACAAAATGATAAAGCTGCTTGATCCAGCAATGTCTGGTCTTTGGTTTAATTATGATCCTTTCTAGGCTGCAGACGCAGGAATTAGGCAAAACTGCAGCTGTGCACAGGGACTTAAGCCGATTTAAGATCAATTATAGAAAGAGCTATCTACGGAAGTAACCATGTTTATTAAATCATGATATCCAGAATGTTTGCACAAAAGAAAGCTGAGTAAAGACAAATAATAATAATAATACATTTCCAGAAATATATTTTTAAATAGGAATTTTCAAAATATAAGTGATGTCCTTCACATTTTATTCCTCATGCTTTTTCTTTTAGCATGAAAAATCATTTAATACTAATTTTTCAATAATTTGATTTAATAAGATTCACCACAGCAAAGTGAAAAGTAACCTTAACTGACAAGCTGCATACTGTATGTATCATACACTAAAAGCTACTTGTAACAACATGATTAATTACATAGTTTGAAAAAGAATGTGAAACCAGAAAGTCAAATTTGCTGTGTTTAGCAGAGATTACTGTTGTCATGATTACTGCAGCCCTGTTGTCATGATATGATACAGTTAGTTGGGGAATTCGTAAATAGTCAAAATAGTTGAAATGTTGAAATAGTCAACATTTAAATTGAGTGCCCCAGCAGCTGAATACTCAATTTGATGGTGTCTGTCACCTGACAGACTTATTTATACAAAGTCTACTATCCAGTTCCAACTGAGTAAAGATCCCATGAATTTTTGCAACATGTCTATAACTGGGGTTTTGTGGGACTGAGCATTATCAGATGTCAGATTCTGATCCTTCCATTACTGACTTGCAGTACAAAAAGGTTATGCCTATGTAGCACATAGACCTGTGGTCAGATGTGTGTGGTTTCCTCTTCTAGAAAAATGCAGTTCTAAAGACTCAAGTTAGACATTAATCTGTGCTTAAATACCAGTCCAAAGCAGAGTTTTTGTTATGTCTTCAGGAAGAAAGTTTCAATCAGGGAGACATGCGCAGGAGTACCATGAGTTTTCTAGGGATCCCCAGGGGAGATAACGTCATCGGACCAATTTAAATTTTCTCGAGAGGTTTTATTCTATTGATGAAACATAAAAAAATCCATGTATATCTGTGTTTCATTCTCTGAAATAAAGAATACCATTGAGCTAACTGGGAAAAGAATTATAGAAAAGTCTTAATTTAGACAGCCCTTAATCAATCGCAATAAAATGCAAAACATCAGCTGGACCTGAAGTTATTTTTCAACAACCAAAACATCATTGTAGCTTTTGTTTTGAGGAGTTAAGCGGTTCAATTAATTCGTGGATTTATTGCAATCCATTGAACCTATAACAAGAAGAAAATGTCTAGACTAGAAAGAAAATTAATGGAAGGATCACATCATAATGGCATTACAAACTGAAGGAAGACTAAAACAAAAGTAGCAATTTCTAAATAAAAAGGCTTTTAGGAACTACAGTATTTGCATAGCAGAATATTATATGCTTGAAAAAATGTTTTATATTTATTATAAAGTCAGTTTGCTGACACAGAAGTGGAGTGGTTAACATGGCTGTCTTTCAGCATTGAGACCCCGGGTTCAATTCTGGACCTGAGGTGTATGTTCCCCCTGCATTCCCATGGGTTTCCTCTGAGTGCTCCAGTTTCCTCACACAGACCAAGGACATACTGATAGGTGAACTGGCTTCTGGGAAAATTGTACGCATGTCTGTGTGTGCCCTGTGATGGGCTGCTTGTAGAGACAGGCCCTGGCACCCCTGTGACCCAGAATTGGATGAAGTGGCTAGGAAATGGATGGATGAGTAAATATATTTTACTTTTTTATATTAACAAAAATATCAAATACAACCATACATGTATTTAACGTATTACAGTACATTTTGTACATTTTGCAGGAAAAACCTGCAAGTGTGCGCTGAATTTCACTTTGACACCAAAATTAAAGTCTGAATAGTTTCAGGTTCATTTTCTGAATTTGAAAGAAATATTGTGCATAATGTTAGCTTCATGTAGCACCCTTGTTAACTCTTACTGGCTGGTGGACGGAATAGGAAGCACTCAATTGTGTTACTGTGATGCTGTAAACGGTTAAAGTGTGATTACACAACTTGGGATTTACTAATACTAAATATAACAACGAGCTTCTCTTACATATCAGGGAATATGTGTGCTGTATCTTCCTTGGTTTGTCATCACAAATACGCTTTTCAACACGAGGTCTTATTTGATAACACAGGTCTTTGATTAATTTATCCCTACCAACAAAGATATATACAGTATATAATTTTGATGTTTTTTTGTTGTTTTAAAACATTCATGATTGATTAAAAATGTAGTGATCTGATAGTGAAATACAATGCAGAAAATGAAATAGCTTCATATTTTCCTCATTTCACAACACTATACTGACTAAAACAGAATTAAAATAAATTATGTTATCAGCATTCAATTTCTCTATATTTAAATAAGTTCCTAAGTGAAATAAAAAGAGACTATGGCTACTTTTAACTAAATGGAGTTTACTAAGAAATGGTATCCAGGTGTGTGACAGCTTGAAAAATATGTCTGTATTTGAATAATTGTCACATAAAACAAACAAGAACTAAAAAAAAGAAAAATGATTCTATAACAAGCTAATTTATGATGTTTTATAAATTCACATTTGAGGATGTCTCAAAAATGCCAATGTACTGTAATCCTTGACCCCAGCCAACAGCTTAATGTAAATGAATGACAGCATAAGCACTAATCTAATGGTATTATTCACAGGAAAATATTAAATAAAACAGAAAATAGATTCATATCAGTTTAAAATTAAAAATGACACCTAAGAAACAATGTCATGAAATCACACAACATTCATCAGACACCTGAGGCTAAGTAGAATGAGAAGTATTTCTAAAACATACAGTATACATACTATATTTATATCTTAAGATCATTCAAACACTATCTTTTAATATTTCATTTTGATAGATTTATATTTACTAACTTCAAAGGGAAACTAAAAGCACAGGATTTTTAGGAAAAAAAAGTACATGAAATATTCCAAAATATAATAGAGAATATTATACAAGATGCAGTATGTGGGTATGAAGTAAAGTACTAAACCATAAACTAAAAGTGAAAATTAATCAACAGCATTGGTGGTGGTTCAATTTTAGACCTGGGGTGCTGTCTGTGTGGAGTTTGTACAGGTATGTATTTTCTCCAGGTGCTCTGGTTTCGTCCCACACTACCTGGCAAGACCTGGCAAGGTCACTGACTTCTGGGAAAATTGTCCCTGGTGTGACTATGTGTACAGTATGTCTGTATTTGTGTCTGTTTGCCCTGCAATGGACTGGTGTCCCGTCCAGAGTGTACCCTGCCTTGCACCCATTGCTCAGTCTCTTCTGCGATCTTGAATTGGAAAATACATTGGAAAATGGATGGATAGAGTATAGGTGGATTAGACAAGAAAATGAATTTGACCTTTGGTTCTGCTTAAACTTTGTTCATTCATAACAATGCTAAAGCTAAAGGTAGAAACTAAGATAATAAATATTTAATTCAATCCATTGATAATATATTAGTATGCATGTAATTTGTGGTGCATTAGGTATTTAATAATGGGATGGTGCTTTTTATAGGAATTTTGCCAAATGTAATTATTTTCCTAGCCCTCCTACTGTTTTATGTTATCAGTACAAAAGAAAATCAGTGTCCTTTATAAATGAATGATAAACTATATATATAATTATAAATGATGATAATTTTACAGTGATATCCACATACAGATGCAGCCATTCAAAATGGGTGAGGTATTTCGCGGCATACCCCGGTGGGCGTGTCACAGTATCACGCGGTATCACGCGTGTCACGTGTGTCACGTGACTAACTATCCGGCGTCGCCTTGTAAAACCGCCAGGGGGAGCTTAACCTCTCATGTACAGCATTTGAGCCTTTAATTTTGAACTGTGTATTACAGTATGTTAATCATCAGTCATTAAGATGTTGGTATATATTATGAAAGCAAGATTGCTCAGTTGGACAGAAGTACACAACCTACCTTTATCAGAAATATTTATGCATCAAAGCCTTTACTGAAGATATTACTAATAGTATTAATAATGGATGACTTTGGACAAGCTGTATACTCAAAGTATAATTTCTTTAGCACATTTGTACAAGCACTTGGAATCTGTCCAAGCCATACTTTGTCAGGCATTTTGTTTTACTTCAACGGGGCATAAAAACTTCCTTGCTTTTAACAGGGCGTTTCATAATTTCTAGCTACGAAAATGATTTAAAATGCGACACCTATCATTCAACTAGAGCTTAAAATATCACAAGGAAAAATACACACCGGTATTCCATTTCTCCCTAAACATTGTAAGCTTCGAAGTCTTTAACTAACGTGATACCGGAGTCAACAAGCATACTTTTAGAATTTGATTAAAAGGGAATATAATATGGAATCGCGTATCTAAAGAATTTAATAACGGTATGATTATATCCGTGTACTGCGGCAGGACTGTGTAAGGCTGTTTCGCCTACCTGATCATGCGAGCTGTCTTGTAGCCTACTGGTCTAAGTGCGTGACTACCAACTGGCAGGTTGTGTGTTCGAATCCAGCTGGTGCTGGACTTTTATTTTAACAAACATTTCTTCGAAAAAATAGGTAAGCGATATTATGGACAATCAATTGACTTTTATATTTCAAAATATCGCAACATGATCGATATTTGCGATATTTTGAATATATCTTCCCTTCTGACAGCGGTTCCTGCTTCTATTGTGTGTGTGTGTGCAACAGTAAATTTTTATAGAGAAATGGAGGCTGGACAGTATGCGTTACAATATAAACATTTATATTGATTTAAATCGTGTTCTGATTTAAATCGCAAACGCGTGTTTAATTATGTGTTTTTTAATCATGATCAGGCTAATGCATTTCTACATTTTCTGTATGAACCAGCTTAGAGGTTCATACAGAAAGACAGCTTGTGTTTAAATTGAGTGTAAGGTAATTTATGCTTCTAAAGTCATGGTCAGTATTGTTGTACTGTGCTGTACTGTGTCACATTATTTTATAGCGTTTTTATTGCGTCATTAAATCCGGTGGCGCTGTGTTAGTTTCCTGACTCACATTATTTAAACTGCGACACTGATCATTCATCTCTAAATAAACTTTATTTTATATAGCGTTTTAAGCGAATAGGTAATTAGATTGCTCATAAACCTAATCACTTTTTCTACATAAACACAGCGTGATTGCTCTCTGAAAATGCTTTTCCTTTATTTTTAAAGTAGGCTCAGATTTCAACTATAGATCGTATTATTATAAACTTTCTTGGAAAAATGTATTTTATGTAAACCATGTTTGCTATTAATTCATTTAGGGCTAAAATACGTTCATTGTCTTCTAATCGAGTCGAGTTGACATTGGAAGCCTGCCACACCCGGACCGTTAAACCAACGCATTAGCACGTCAAAGCCCATTGAGCCAGTATTGGCTTTAGTATCCCCCCCTTCTCCCCTCAATTCAATTCAATTCAAGGTGTTTTATTTGCATGACAGATGGGTACAAGCAGTGTTGGGTACTGTATGTATATTGTAACGCTTACGGCAGACAGGCACTGTGTAGGAGCCGACGCACCAGAGCAGCGCCTGCAATTTTTATATTTATAACTTAGTTTTTAAAATTAGTCAAGCAATACGAAGCATCTCCTTTTACTTAGTGCCTGAGCATAATGCAATGCGTGTGAAGCCCATAAACTATATTAATTTTGGAACTTAAACATACAGTATATGGCTGGTCTCGGTACTTTAAAGAAAACATACACACCAGTATTCCATTTCTCCCTAAACATTTTAAGCATCGAAGTCTTTAACTAACGCGATACCGGAGTCAACAAGCATACTTTTAGAATTTGATTAAAAGGGAATATAATATGGAATCGCGTATCTCCAGAATTTAAAGACCAGACAATCGCAAACTCGTTTTCAATAAAATTATTTTATTCATTCAGCAGTTTGTGAGAGGGACATCCAGCAGGGAGAGACACACACACCGGTTTTCATTGACAACATTGTTTTTTTTTCAATTCCTCTTGTCTAACAGGAATGTTTTGTTTGTGGACAGACAAGAGGAAAAGACCGCCTCCTCCTACGAAGCATTTCGTTGATCCGATCACGAATTCTTTTCCAGTCGTACGCAGCAAGGGTTGAGAATCTCCGATCCACCATCGTACTAATGGTTTCCCGGAGATTGGGTTAAAAAAAAAAAAACATACTAACAACTGTGCCATCCTACTCCTTAGTTAATACATTTTATTATTCATAAACAGTTAACATTGTTAGCAAAATATTTTGAATTATATTTAACCCTATTTTTTCTTTAGTTTTGTATTTAACTTATTATATGATAGTCAGACTTAATGTATATTTGAACAATGAAAATATATTTTTACAAGATTTTACATTAAGCACTTAAAATTAATATGGTTAATAATAGTAAACTGTAACATGCTGTAACAAGATCGGTTAAACTGCGAAGAAAATGCTTTCAGAGAAAATGTTTCAACCAAACCTGTTCCCACACACCCCGCCCCCACTACCATTAGAATATACACAAACATTTTAGCGTTTCATTCTGAGCAGAAGACCCTCACACCTGAAGAGTGCTGGCTGTGATGAATTAAACCGGTTTTACAGGTTTCAATCACAGACCATGTGACATGGGACTCAGTAAACTACAGTAACACCGTATTTGATAACGCTTTAAAAACGCTATAAAATAATGTGACTTGGCACAGAACAAGTTTACAGCACAGTACAAAGATAAATGCTGACCATGACTTTAGAAGCATAAATTGCCTTACACTCAATTTAAACACAAGCTGTCTTTAGCCCTCTAAGCTGGTTCATACAGAAATGTAGAGATCTAGGCTCAGAACACACAGCTTCATTAGCGAATACATATGCAGGACAACTAGAAAAGACGTTTTACAGAGGATGGATTTTTAGAAACACCCCATCAGACATCCCATCATATTCACAACGTGAAATCTAGAAAATAATATTACGTAACCAAAATCCGCAATATGGAAACAGAACCTGTGTAATTGTTGATAGATGATGTACTCGTAACATTTTTTCAAGACGAACTACAACATTTAAAAAATGACTTGTATGTACTTGATATCTCTAATCAATCCACGGGTCCCAGCACAAAACGAAAGTAAAACGCATACCGTTTCTCGCTTCTTATTGCTCAAAAGTAATTTGACCGTATGAAATGCATAATATAAACCTAGAAACATATACGTGAGCAGTACTTAAGCACTGTAGTATCGGTGTTAAGACATACCTCTCAAATACTGTAAATCAAGTTAAAAATATCTCAAGACCGATTCTGGTCGTAATGAAACCATGCAAGGGAGTTTTTATGTCCGTTGCAGTTCTTTTGCAACATGAATATAATTATATCGTTATTAATTTCTTGAGATACGCGATTCCATATTATATTCCCTTTTAATCAAATTCTAAAAGTATGCTTGTTGACTCCGGTATCACGTTAGTTAAAGACTTCGAAGCTTACAATGTTTAGGGAGAAATGGAATACCGGTGTGTATTTTTTTCTTTAAAGTACCGAGACCAGCCATATACTGTATGTTTATGTTAAGATTTCCCTTCAGTGGTAAAATTAGATATGAATATTCAATACTTAAACAGGCACAGTTAAGACATTAAATATACATATACATATTGTATACAGTACAGTTTGCATACGGTAATATGTTTATGTTACGCGATTAAAAAATAAATAAATAAAACTGGAAGGTCCAGCACCACCATTATGTTTATATGGTTGTTTTTGTTGGTTGGTTGTTATTATGGTTATTAATAATACGATCTATAGTTGAAATCTGAGCCTAAATAAAAAGAAAAAGCAAGTGATTAGGTTTATGAGCAATCTAATTACTTATTCGTTTAAAACGCTATATAAAATAAAGTTTATTATTAATTTGCTGGACAGAGCGGTGAACATTATTATGCATAAGACAAAGATAACGATCCTGATCAGTTTAGAAATCTGTGTACGCTGTAAGGTTTTTACTTCTTAAACTTTTAAAATACACGTTTTGAATAGAAGGAAATCCTCTTCCTGGTAGTGTGTATAGCACGCCAGCACGTCTTTTTTCTCCAATCAGCGGGGTGTCAGATAGTGTCAGCCAATCACCATTCTGCGTTGGGTAGCAACGGGTGACTGTTCTCAGGCGGAAGATGTAAACAGCTTAATGTTCGTGTTAAATATTTTTTTTTAATTCAATTAAACGGGCACAGTTAAGACATCAAATATACATATACATACTGTATAAAGTACAGTTTGCATACGGTAATATGTTTATGTTACGCGATTAAAAAATAAATAAATAAAAATGAAAAGTCCAACACCAGCTGGATTCGAACACACAACCAGCCAGTTGGTAGTCACGCACCTAGACCAGTAGGCTACAAGACAGCTCGCATGATCAGGTAGGCGAAACAGCCTTACACAGTCCTGCAGCAGTACACGGATATAATCATACCGTTATTAAATTCTTTAGATACGCGATTCCATATTATATTCCCTTTTAATCAAATTCTAAAAGTATGCTTGTTGACTCCGGTATCACGTTAGTTAAAGACTTCGAAGCTTACAATGTTTAGGGAGAAATGGAATACTGGTGTGTATTTTTTTCTTTAAAGTACCAAGACCAGCCATATACTGTATGTTTACGTTCCAAAATTAATATCGTTTATGGCCTTCACACGCGTTACAGTATGCTCCTATTCTTTTTATGCTCAGCTACTAAGATTTCCCTTCAGTGGTAAAATTCAATATCTACAACGGGCACAGTAAAGACGTTTACAGTAAGTCTTTCTACGACAGACCAACGGACCACGAGTGCCCCTGTCGGTCAACCAATCACGCACCGCGGTATCGCGTGTCATCTTACCTGCGGTATCTGTACTGCGGTGTCTGTACTGCGCACTTTGAATGGCTGCATCTGTACAGTCACTTTTTTTACTTTTTTAACATGACAATATTATGGATTTCTCCTTGTGTACTTATAATATGGATATTACAGATTCAACATAAATAATAAAAGCAATAAAAAATGAATAAGTGTCAACTTTGTCACAGAAAAAAATCAGACTTTTTAAATGATGACTATAAGTATGAGATAAGATTGATTATGTCAGCTTCTACCCATTTCTTCTGAGAAGTGAGCAAAGTTTTTATTAAAACTAAATTCACATTTTAAATGAAATTTATTAATTAATATACATATATACATTAAAAAACCATTTTAATACAAAATACCATTTATTTTAGGTTATGTGACAGCACCCAAATGATCAGCAGTGCCTTATGAATTTCCATTTAGGTTCAGTTAATCAGACTACAAAATGTGTTTCATTCCTTTATATTGAAGGGTGGCAGAAATTGTTTTGAAAATAAATTGTTTGTTAAACTTAAATAGCCCCTACCTTGATACCATGAAACAAATGTCAACATTCTCTTGATAAAATGCCCAGTTGTATAATTATCTGAAGGCAGTTTCCCATTATACTTGATTGCTTCATTAGTTTTGAAAAATGAAAGAAAATATCTTAGATGCTCTTGCCATTGAACTTACCTCCATCAGCTTGTTGGCGTGTTCTCTAAAAATAGCTGCATATTCTTTGATTTCCTTTTCTTTTCCCTTTTTAGCTGCTTCAATGAGGACCAGAAGTGGGACAGTTGTGTCCAGAAAGGAGTCGGAGATGTGATCTATGATCGCCTTTCTCAACTGCAAGTCAATATTATTTTACTTTAGTGAAAACAGCTGATCACATGTGCTTCTGAAACAATACTCAATATCCATTAATAAAAAAATACTATGTGTTCTGTAATGATGAACAGCATTAATCAGACTTTGCAACCATCATACATATAAATATTTCAGGTGGGTAGCTGCGTCAGAATGCAAAGGCTGCAAAGGAACAAGTAATAGGTTTATTCCATGCTGAAAAGAGAAGAAAGAAAACACAACGTTTTGGCTGAAACTTTGTGTTTTCTTTCGTCTCTTTTCATACATATAAGTATGGAATGCTGCCATATGGGGAACAATGAGCAGACTGAACATATATAGAACATATATAGAACATAAATCAGCTAGAATATGATGTGAAAAAAAATATCTCAAACAAATGGAGAAATGTGAAGGGAAATAAGGATAAAGAGACTTCTAATAAAAAAATCAACATGAAATGCAAGAAAGTCATGAACATGCAGGCTTTCAACAAGTCTAGGGTTTATAATTATGTATGGTAAACACCTTAAAAACATGCAATCTACTTCAAAAATTAAAAAGAGGCAGTTCAGACAATGATTTGAAAAATATTTCTGCTAGTTATTGGAGATTTTGTTTACATTGAACCTTTAATAATCTTTTGCTTTCTTTTTTTTCTGCTTAGAATATGTTAAGAAGCTAACAAACACAGAACTCAGTAGAAGTTAGAAATACATCAGTGATATTAAAAGAAGATACAGTAAATTAAGGTGATAGTGTTTGCAAGTGGAGAGAAGTGCAATGGATGCAAATGTACCCAGACCCGGGGGGGGGGCTATCCCAATGTCCACCTATCTCCAAAGACTGAAATACAAATCCACCTCCATTCCCAACACCCACACTCCAAAAAATATAGCAACACATACCAATAAATATGCATTAATGATGATTCAAAGTATTCTGGCATTTGCAAATACAACATTCACAATTATTCTGCTTCTGAAGAATACTGTGCTTCATAGACTATACTGCATTTACCTGTATTGATTGTTCAATGTCTTGTTATATTTGTGCTCTCTTATTCTGTGTGTGTTTCACAACAATCTTGTGTTTTAAGAAACTGAAGCTTATTGTATGCCCTATCGAAAGATTTCATTTCACAATAGGCATATCAATTTTATAGTGATCGTTTAGTTTTTCCCCATTTCAAAATGAACATTTTTGCTGAGGTCTTAATAGAGAAATACGGTAGCTGAATGAGACTATTTTTTCCTCAGATAAGTGCCTTTAGTAAATGCTTTCTCAGTTCTAACTAAAAGCTGTTAATTGCATTTAATAGCAGAAGATGGAGGTTGTCAATTACTGTGAACATTTTTCTCAAGTACTTAATCTAAATCTACAAAGATATACTGTATGTAGTTCTATTCACATTTATCCATATACACAATAGATTTATTTAGCTGAGGGAGGTATATGTGCAGTAGATTGCATAAGAAACATTTTCATAAATGATCTAGTTCAAAACAAAGCAATTATGAGGTGTAATAATTTATTTGCATACTGTTCACTGTAAACAAAATCAACTCTAAAATCACAGCTAGTCTGGTGGATTACTAAATGCTTATGATGCCAGTATGTCCATCCTAATTTTGTAAATATTGTTGGAAGTCATTGTCAATACACAGTACATAAAGTGAAAGTTATTAGTGATGCACTCCTAAACTGAACAGTATTTCATTTATTACTCAATTCAGCTTGAAATGGATGGATAGTGATTACCAATTAAAACTTAAAAACATTTAATATTGTTTTTATACACACAATACCAATTGTGCAGTTTAATTAGCCATGTAGCTTTGGAGTACAGTAAGTTGCATTTAACTTATTATGTTTAAAGTCTTGATAGTAGAATTTTATTGAAACAAAATGTTATATATATTTGTAAAATCATGTAATGGTCTTCACTACATTACTCAATTGATAGGATATTTAAGAACATTTAAGAACATTTAATAGCAGTTAGGGTAATGTACTTCACTCAATAAAGCAACAGCTTTGTCACATTGAGGACTTCAATTAATAATCAATAATTAAGAGTTCAAGTGACCTAATTCTTGATGTTCTCTAACACATTAATATAGCCTACTTCTGTATGTGGTAACAATGTACTGTATAACACTGTATGTTAACACTTAATATTAATGTCCCATAAGGTATCAGCTTAAATAATTAAATGTATTAGTGGAGTTAAAATGAGTTGTTGATATAGACTTTAGTAGTTTGGTTATGAGAGAACTACATATGTACCAAAAAGAGTTTTGGATAATGAGAAATTTTGAAAAAAGCTTTGTGTTGCTTGAATTTAGAAATAAATCATAGAAAACTCCTACTTGTCTGCGAAGGTCTCTTGTCTTCTTGCACATGTTATCAATTGCGTTGTTCAGAGGATTGCTTCGTTCCTTCATCCCTGCCTACACAAAAAACAGAACAGAATCATATTTGCGAAAAGAATATTTCTGATATGGATCAATATAAGGGCCGTTCAAAATGGTTGAGTTTCATAACGTTGAAAGTGTATTAATAGAAATTCTAGTGAAATGCCTTCCTTATTTATTTCAGATTAACCACACAAAAAAGGCAGGACTTTTGTATTTCTGTTTCCTAATCTTTTTTGTATTTTGTACCAAGTATTCAAAAATGGGGTTAATCAGCAGAGTAACAGTATACAACATGCTAAACATAACAACCACTGAGCAACAATTGGCATACTATAAATAAGCAGAATTGTATATATGCCTTAACATCACTTACAAATTCTGGACTGGCAGTTAAAAATAATCCAAACTCAATACCACAATATTTCAAAGTAGACTGGATTTCCCATTTTATCTGACTTCTTTTGCAGGAATTTTAATCTGTTACCTTATCATACAGATTAGTAAAAATACTGTATCAGATAATTACCATATAAAACATAAGAAAATGTTTATTGATTGCCCAGACCAACATTTGAAAAGGAAGAAAACTCTGTGCCAACATGGTCTAAGGAACCTGAACATAAATTACTGCAGGGAGAATAGATTGTTGAGCATATATGGGTACAACAGAAAAGGTAACTATAAACCGGATGAATAAGAAGGGCATACAATTGCAAAAAGACTGAAAGGTAGGGCATGATAAATCCAATAATAATTGTTGGCTTTAAACTAGATTGGAAAGAGGCACATTGTGTGCATTGTTATCATATGTAATTCCCTTTCAGGGAAGTCAATTGTATAACTATAATTGCAGGAGATAAAAAGTAAAAGGAAATACTGTACATTATCAGACCTTTACATCCTGAAAATACAGGGAGACCTTAGACTTGGTAGTTTTTTATTATTCTTAATATGCGATGTATTATACCCCATCAAAAAATTAAACCATTCTATTCGAACCTATTTACTGCTAGTACCACATTACACAGTATGTAAAGAAAGTTTACAAGGCTGTGGTTACTCATTTGTACATCGTAAGTAAAAGTTTAGTCATAGTAAAAATTTTATTTCACCCACAATATGCTGTATGAAATTTCTTTTGTTCAGAAAAAAAAGTTACCTACTGTAACAAAATAATATAAATCCTTACATAGAATTGAATACTTAATATTCCATATTACACCTGTAATTAAAAAAATGCACATACTTTTAAAAAATGTCACAGTGGAAGAGCATAAAGTATGTTTGGAAGGCTTGTCATGCTTCATATAGTTTGGTTCTGTGGCACAGTAGATTTGACATTTTGAGAAAAGACAATGGAAATGTCATCAGCAGAACAGTAGCTCTTTAAAACAAGGGATAACAAACCAGTCTCTCACAAGCCAACACTCACCAAGTACAATCATTTCTATAGTTTGCAGATACAGTAATAACAATGTTTTTTTGTGTTTATACTACTGGACATCTTGTATTAAATACAGTCAGATGACGTTTGAGATCTGAGTCTTGCCAAAAAATCTAAATAGCATATTGTTACCTAATTCTTATTTCTTGTGTATGAACAAGAGACAAGAATTAAATGCACTGAAAACATGTATTGAGTGCCCAGACCATACGTTGAGAAGGCTGGGACCCCATGCAGAGTGAGAATTTAATCAAGCTATAACTGCAAAGGAGGATATAGGGTTGAGAATAGATGGAAAAGACAAACGTGAAGTACAAAAGGCTTACTTAAGTTATTTACAGTTTTTTGGGGGGAGATGGTGGTGTCAGGAATTATTACAATTAAGGGCTTCTGAGGTATAAGTGAACCTGGCTGCTGCCATTCCTCCCAAATGTAAATTCCATATAAATAAAGTAAATATAATTAGAATTTCTTTTACCAATATTAATATCACCAATATTATTATTTTTAAAATTTTCTCCTTATTTCTCCTTATGTTTTTTTTTTCCTTTTGAAGATTATTAAAAGTACAGTGTTGTCAGGCAGTTCCTTAACTCATCAGTTTATGAAAAGCAGAAAAACTTTAGGAAATTAATTAATTTTGTTTTCTGTAAGACCAAGGGGCAATTATAAAAGTAAATCCAAGTCTTTTGACAGTAATTTTTAATATACCCGTTGCATGTACCATTGTGTGTCTTATGTGCGTTACCTGATTTTTTCTAAATAATTGTTTTTAATTTTCACAAATTATCTCAGAAGCCAGCAACTGGTATTGTTCTCCTGTCAATTGTTTTGTTTTTCTATAAACTTAATCCTGACAAGAGTCTAAGTTTTAAGTATGTGTTTTTGAAGTAAGAGAATGTCTCCTGTCTTTGATGTGTATGAGTGGTCCAGTACTAAAGGCCTGTTATCTTCTTACCAAGACTCGACATAATCCTTTAACACACCAGTCAGAGATTTAGGTTTCTTTTTTTTAAATTTTGGCTCCAGAGATCTGTGCACAGCCTGAAAACAAGCTACTACACAGAAAAACAGCCAACTGCCTCCCAATCCACAGCAGTGTTTCCCTGGAGCACTAGTTTATCACAAATTAGTGCTCCCCAGCATCTCTCAGCTTGATGTGCCATATAGACTTAGGGTACTTAAAAACTGACTTGGATGCTGGCTACTTTTCCAATATTCTCAACATTGAGAAACAAACATGGGGAAAAAACTTTTTTTTTTTCCCCCAATGATTCATATGAAAACTGCAAGATTTTAAACTGTTGTGGTAATAAAATCAAACTCACAACCATACACATTTAACTGTAACTGTAAATAATAGCACTATGGAGACCTTAAAGAAAAAAAAGGAAAATATTTTTTCTAAATGTGCTGTTTATCTAACAGTTAAAGCCTTTACATACACAAAAAGTCTTAAAGCTCTTAGTGTATTAAATGAGATGTTATATGTTCTTTCCTACCAAAATAACAGAGAATGGTATGTTCAATAGGAGTGGCCCATTTTGCCCATAGTAGTGTGGATAGCCAATGACATTCATCAGGACAATGATCCAAAGACCATACAATAATGATTTAAGAATATTATTCTCAAGTGGCACAGTAAGAGTCCTGACTAGTAGTTATCCCCAAGCTTCTTGGGAGAGCTTGAGCAAATCTGCCAAGAAGAATGGGCAAAATATGGACCAAGATAGTGTGTAAAGTGTAACATTTTGTGGTGTATAGTCTTAATTTAGTGAATATACTGTATACATATATATTCCCTTTACAAAGTAATGGCTCTATACCATATGTTAACTTAAGTGCTTTTGCACTAAAATGTATTGCTTCTTTTTATTTTTAAATTCCTTGCAAAGCATGGTAGCATGTAAAGGAGTGGTGGTATTTTTATGATTATTATTGGTATAATTATTTTTCTCAATTTGTGTCAATGACCATTTAAAAAACACCTTATGTTATGTCCCCATGCGTGTCCGTGTTTTTGTTTTGGTTTCTTCCACTTCCTGTATTTACAGTAGGTACCCCATCCCCCATTGGTCCATCACTACACCATTATTGCCATATTACGTCATCATCGATCAGCTTCTCGACCAATCAGAACTCAACTCAATGCTTGACTCTGTTTCTGCTCAGCTCAGCTTCAGCTTCGCTTCACTTTCGTTTTGCTTCGGCTTCGTCTCTCTTTGTTTTTGTTCATTTCGCTTCATGTGCGTTTCTGTATAGCTTTGGCTTTGTTGGTTTGTGTTCATCTCCTCCTTGTACTTTCATTTGTATTATCCTTTATTTCGCCATTACCTTGCCCAAACATGTTGTATGAACCTCTTTTGTACCCTATTCCTTGTGTCTACTCTCTCTTATTTGTATCTGTAGCTCACTTGTGTATTTGTGTGAACTTTTGTGTAAAGGGTTAGATAAGGTTGTCGGGTACATGGTGCCCATGTAGTTGGTCTTTGTATTAGAAACACAAGTTTATGATGGGTGAGTGGCTTTTGTCTTGCATGGTTTTGGGTAGTCAGTGAAGGTTAGCTAGGGCGTTAGAAGACGCCGAAGACCGAGTGTTTCGGGTTTTGTTGTGGAAGTTAGGTCAGCTTCCCCTCACTTTATTAGCTAGTTCATTTTGTTTGTTATTTTCGTTCCTTTGGCACTGCTCAAGTTCCTTTTCCCTGTGTGCTATTTTGTCCTGTATACGTACCTGTATACGTATCACTTATTCACTTTTAAAATAAATCACTTTTGCATCAGGCTTGTCACACTTCCTAAGTGCCTCACTAGAAACCCACCTGCATCCAAATCCATCCTAAATGTTACACCCCTTTACCCCTAGATGCCTGGGGTTGTAATATTTATGTCCATGTATTTCCTTTTAGAAATGTGATCCATCTAAACAATACAATTTGCATTTATAAGAAGCTAGAATATTCGGAGACATCCAAAAAGCATTTCCAAATACATTTAGAAGTATTTGAAATTTAATTGCACAGTATGAGATATGTAAAAGAAAACTATCTTCATGAAGAGCTGATATTTTGTACAAGAGTTTTGCTACTTTAACGAGTATCGGTTTACATACACAGAAATAAAAAAGCAAACATTTTTCATTAAATAAGGTCACACTTGCTAACCTATTTAATTCATTAAAAATGCATTGCTTGAAGTCATAATTATGCAAAATACCAATGGTGACATTGATTTAAATGATTCTGATTACTGAAAATCTTTTGCTCTACAGTTACATAGCATTGAGACTAAACCAATCTCAATCAGCAATACATTGGTAACAAGAAAAGACAAAAGAGATTTTGTCTGAAGGCAAAAATACATAAAATCATGCAGCAAGAATAACAGCCTTCCCTCTTTTCAACATTAATATGTCTTCATGAAACTGGAGCCAGGTGGTTATATTGAACTTCAAACAACTATCACACTAACACTTTATGAATATGCAACTGTACTTGATATCACTCAATTCAAATTCATTTGGTTGTAGGAAAACTTTTTTTTTACAGAGAAACAACTTACATGACATTGCTTTAACTTTCTAAAAATATAGCTTGTCTTTGCTGAACATTGCTGAACAATTTTGATTTTATGAGTGAAGACAGTAATCATTTAAATTTCAGTAACACCAGTCAGAAAATCCTGGAACATGATGTAATTTGCTGACCTCCCCATGTGGATATAAGTATAGTTTCATAAGGTCTGATCTATGAATATGTTAAAGTAAAGCAGTCCAGGTGTCTACCACCATACAGCTGCTGGTGACCTAAGTACACAAATGAGTAACTTTGATGACAGTAAAATATGTCTTCAAAGATAACGTTTTACCAAATTTACTAAAATCAGATAAGGTAAAAAAAATTGAAATGTCATATCATGGACAATTATGTAACAGATTTTAAAACCAAACAGCAACATCTCTTAAAGTCAAAAACAGCTGTACAACCACCAGCCACCAACAAAGAAAGAGGAAAAACCTGAAAGGAAATACTTATTTCATATTCATGAAATAAAACTACCCTGGAGTCTTTTATCCTGAGAAGTACAGTAAGAAGCCATTCAAACCAGAGCTGATGGCTGTATGAGAAGTAAACAGAGAAAACTGATTCTGCAGCTAACCTGTTTAATACTTGTTCTGAAAATAAATTTAGAATTTCGTTTCCATAGCTGTCTGTCTAGTACCTATGAAGAGTATTCGAAATAAGCCATCCAGATGCATTTTACAGAGCAGTATATATATTTTTTAAGCTTAGAGTCCATTTGTTACAGAACTTTATTAAACTTGAGTCCTATTGTCATACTTTACATTGCTAGTTTTGCCAAAATAATAAAAAAACTCTACTAGTTGCATATCTCGTGAAAACATTTTTTGAAGACTTTACAAGAGTTTGCCTTAGGCTAAAAGCTAAAGCTAATCTAGACATGTCAAAGCTAAACTAAGGTTTTATTACCATCAGGGCCAACATTTGTACAGTAATTAAAAAAGAAATGTGTCTCAGGTTGTCTTGCCATAAGAACCATCCAAAAGTTACTCTGACTCATTGTCAAAAGCTTTGGTGTGTTTGAACTATCCAAAGCATTACTAAGAACTATTTTATTAAGAAAGCTTAAACGTTCTAACAGTAAATTATCTCTGTAAGATACAGCAAACCTTTTAGTGAGCTTGCTGTGCAGGACCTTTGACATATTATTAGTTTTTTCTGGCATCAAAAGTGATGTTTTACACTTGGTAAATATTTGTACCTTCACACAAACCCTGATGGGATTTCACAAATTAATTGCTTTAATTTAAATGTATAAATACCCATTATGAAACACTCACTATTGATATAGTTTCAAATGTTTTAAAATGACTGTGAAATGTTCTTGTTTTGATATTGTCTTTTGCATATCTTGTAGCATACATTCTTCTTTAGCAGACATATAATTTAAAGAATTATGAAATTTACAATACACTGTATCATTGGTCATTTTCAAATCAAATACATCTGAAATTCTAGAATTCTTCTCTATGTCCAGACGTTTGTAACAACAGGGCTAAAACTACATAATTGCAATTAAGATCAAACTGGTTTGATAAAGTAAATATAGTTTTTTAGTAAAGGCATTGTAAAAGTTACATACCATACTGTATAAATGTATAAAATACAGTTACATGAATATACTACAGTATATATATATCACTACATCTTATATCTTATTGTATATCTTATCCTATATCTTATATCCTAGTGTATATACAGATGCAGCCATTCAAAGTTCGCTGTACAAACTCGTACTGCACGCAACTACGCACATGCCACCGCGCCGTACCGCGATACGTGATTGGCTGGCCAAAATGACCGACAGGGGTACTCGTGGTGCATTGATCGGTAGTGAAAAGATTTAATCATTTAATAATAATTTAGGAACATAAACATATTATGTGAACTGTATATTGCTGGTATTGGTAGTTTAAAGAAACAATACACACCAGTATTCCATTTCTCCCTAAACATTTTAATCATCAAAGTCTTACATGTGGTTATTTCAGAAATGTTTTTACATGCTTCTTCTGACCATATTACTGTACGTTTATATGCTTTGTAAAAATTGATCGTTTTAACCTTTTATGGGAATACGCTCGTTATCGGAGTAAACAAAAGCATACTTTTAGAATTTGATTAATCAGGAATATAATATGGAATCACGTATCTAAAGAAATTAATAACGATATAATTATATTCATGTACTGTAGCACAAACAGTAGTATAAAACTTTCCATTGATATATGTATGGCTGTTTCAGTGCTTTTTGTTTACAAAGACGTTTACAAAGAATGTGGACCAGGGTAATACTTTGAGTTTACAGCTTGTCCAAGGTCATTCATTATTAATACTATTAGTAATATCTTCGGTAAAGACTTTGATCCATAAAATACTTCTGCATAATTAAAATATGATAAAGGTGGTAGGTTGTGTACTTTTGGCCAACTGAGCAATCTTGTTTTCATAAAATATACCAACTTTTAATGTAAAACTATTAACATGCTGTAATACACAGTTTAAATTTAAAAGTCTAAAGAGCATACAACTTAAAGTCTTAATTGAATAAAGATTGTCCCTCAGCAGTGATCGGGATTCGAAACCGGGTGTTTTCTGGTGACAGCTCAAATGCTGTACAGGAGAGGTTAAGCTTTATTAGCTCCACCTGGCGGTTTTACAAGGTGATTCTGGATACTATTAACATCAAATTTGCATACTGTATATTGCGGTATATTGCGACACGTCCACCACGTTGTACTGCAGTGTACCCCGCTCATTTTGAAAGGCTGCATCTGTACAGTACTAGTATATAGTACCTAAATGATCCTACAGTAAATGCCCTCTAGTAAATAAGTGTGTGAACCTTTAGATACAGTACAGAAATTGGTGCCACCTCTGACCAGCAATGACTTAAACTAGATATTTACTGTAACTCTTTACCACACTGGCCTGGTCTTCCTTAAAAACTGGTTGCTGTCATTTGAAGGTTTTCTTGCATTAATAGCTCATTTCACATCCTGCTATAGCATTTCATTGAGTTTTAGGATCTGGGCTTGGATTTGGCCAATCCAAAATGCAACTTTTCTTCTTCTTTGGCCATTGTGATGTAGTTCAGCTTAGTAGTGTTCCTTTTAGAGAGCAATGGTTTCTTTCTGGTAATCCTCCCTTGAAAACCATTCATGCCATGGCTTTGTTTTTTGTGGCTTCATCAAGGATTTTCCTTGGTGCCAATGGTGAGATATTGGCATAGCTACTGTACCTGTGTACCTACTGTACCTGTATAGCTTCACCATGGTTTTGAGCAATTTACATTACTGACTGTGAGTTTTGTAAACCTCTTCTGTTGATCACCAAACTTGCAAACTTTCTGACCATTATGCATGACAAGACTGCACAACCCAGGCCTTGTTCACATGTTATACACTCATTTTACCACATGTTTCTAATTACACCCTTTATTATACTAAATTACCAATACACATACTATTTCACATACACTAATTCTTGTTTCTACTCCATCACCATTGCATCTCAAAAACAATGAATCAATCAAAGGTATCTTTTTGGATAATTACAAACAAATCTGTTTTAATTAAACATGTTTCAGTATCATCATTACAAATTGTAAGTCTAATACAGTATATAGGGGGTTCACAAACATTCTCAATACTGTAGCATCAACAAGAGAATTTCAATGGAAATTAAATAAACAATATATTGAAATTAATTTTCTTGATGGAAAAGACCACCACAGGATCAAAGTTAAATTTTTATGTGAAAAAATAAAACCAACATTACTAGACTGATTCCAATAACATAATTTACTCTAAATCAGATAACAGAAAATAGCCATAGGTTAATAAAAAACTTAATGATATTATTCAACACCTTCAAGTTATGGTGGCCAAGCATACTCAATATGTAAAACCATTCGAAAGCATAGAGCAGGATTAATACTTCAATTTGGGACAGCTGTGTTGTTGATATCTACAACATAACACAGTTAAGTGCCTCTCTAAGTCAGGAACAGCCATACATATAAAACAGACAGCAGTCAGTTCCATATCTCGAGGGGAATGAGAGTGAATTAGAAGTGTTAGTTGTAATGCTTATGAGAAGAGTGAATTATAATGGTAAAAGGGAATGTATCAAATCTCATAGGATATGCATCAGTTACTCCTAGGACTTTTACCAGAAATGGCACAAACTGATCATCTTATACCCACCTGGTACATGGCAATATGATGAAAGGACGATTAGAATTACTTAGTGACCCTTCATGTTCTCTACCTTTATGTACTCTAATGGGAGTGAAAACAAGGACTAGCTTCTGCAACAAAAAAAACAGCTTTGTTCCAGTCTCTCATTCAGGCATTTTATAATCTAAAAACAAATGCTTCAGAAGATAGCTTTATATTGTTTCACATAAGAAACATCTTTAACATCTTTATTTCTTAAGATAATAAAAGTTCATGTGTTCTGAATTGTACACTATTTCTACAGTCACAGACATACATGTAGAAATAGTGACCAACCATATCTAAAAATCCAGTATCATATAGTATATCAATAGTATAAACTATTCACTAGTTTATTAAATGTCACAAATATTCTTTGTTAAAATAGTTATTTGACGATAATTCTAGCAAGTAGTAGATAAGTGTGTCACTTAATTAACTTGTCACTTTAACAATGGTTATGAATACATTATTTACAACATTTGCAAAAAGAAGTTATTTTGAGTAGAAGCTGTTCTGCTATTATAAATAGTCCACATGTTTGGAAACACCATGTACAGAGAGACTGGGGAGAAAAAATAATAATGCTCAGCTTAATACATGGTTCATATATTCACTAATATGTTTGTATCTCTGAACTTATAGTTGTCTCCACTTTTACTGTATATAATTTCATTCATTGATGTCTAAGAGTGACCGAAAACCAGTAATTGGCATGTCAATGTAGAACTCTTGTATATTGAGCACAAACAGTATACAATACGTAATTATATGAAGTATCATTTAAAGATCCTTAAGTGTCTTAAGATTAGGTGTTTTACACACCATAGAATACTTGCAGAACACCATTTTAAGATGAATTCAAAAGGTAATATATTATTAACTTTTGAGTTCTGAAAGCCTCATTCAAAATGGTTTACAAAGAGCCATGATTTCCTTTAACTTTTCATATTCAGTGTCCAGATTACTCAGGTATGTTATTTTCACAAAAGCCATATCTTAATTAAGGTGGGAACTGAAATGAAAAAAAAAATGTAGCTTGTAGTTATACTGAGTTAACCCACTCCTATCTAACCTAAGGTGTAATAATGTTACACCCTAATCCTATTTGACTTACAGTATACACTGCATAGTCTCATTAAATATAAAATTGATTTCATAAAAACAATATATATGTGAGCCTTAAACAAGTTATTTTGATTGTATTCTCTAACTAATTGATTGATAAATAACTAATTAACTCTCTAACAAGAAACATTCCTGACAATACATGGTTACATTTTTTTTAAATTTGCACACAGATGAAGAAAGGCAACAGCCTCAGACTCCATATCCCCCAACCACATCTCCATTGTGAGGTTCCTTTAATGGCTACTTTCACTGTTTCCATCCCTTGAATCAGTTGCAGTATCTCTAAGAATGTTCCACCATTGTTTTCTAAGAGTTAACATTTTATTACCTTTCCTAAAACTGAAGGTCTTTTTGAAGATCTGAAGTCTTTTTTAAGGTTTGTCACACACCTTTCTAACTGGAAATGTATAGCCTCCAATATGTTTATATTCAATACTGTTACCTTAGTTTTATTTTCATAATGTCTCATTAAATGTTCAGTTAAATGGTATTCATCATTTTCCTCCTGTCCATGTATTTTGGTTTCTTTAATACTTTTTTCAAGGATTTATTATATTATAGATGCCTCTTTTATACTGTAGAAAAAAGAAGCAATCAATTCCAAACCATTTTAATTACAAACTTTACTAAATGCAATTGATAAAATTGTTAGGCTATTTAAATTAAAAACTCTAAATAGTTATAATTTAATTAATGCTTTAATGTAAAAGTGGTAGTTTTCTGTAAAAACACAGATGTCTAAGCATAATTTGAAAATTTTCTCTCATGGCATTGAGAGCTATTAAGATAAGATCACTTTATTAGCCACAACAATTTCTTGCATTAGGAATTTGTCTTTTCACATACCCAAGCTTACTCTCCATGAGACACACAGGCAGGGAGAGAGAAGCTTGGGGTCAGAGCGCTGGGTCAGCCATTGTACAGCATCCCTGGAGCAGTTGGGGTTAAGGGCCTTGCTCAGGGGCCCATTGGAGTAGGATTCCTCTGCTGGCCATGGGATTTTAACCGGCAACATTCCAGCCACAGTGCCAACGCTCCGCCCCATTAAGAATCTTAACTAAGAAAATGATATATTATATAATTAAATTGCGGTTAAATGGCCCATTGCTGATTTTTTTATTTTGCTAAATATCTCATTAATATGCAAGTAGTGTTCCTAATGTAATAATTATAGTAGAATCAGTTGCTGTAGACAGCTTACTTAAAGGGACACAATAAACCCCAAGCACACGGACTCGGCATGCAAGTTAGGCAAAACTGGTTGGTGATTTGCAACTGCATACGTCATAACATATAATTAAAGACCATTAATTCCCAGTACTACACATGTACCTATAACCTTGGAATTGAACAAATCTAATAACTCTTTAAAAAAATGTTCAAATATAAATTAAATCTAAAATAAAAAAGTTTTATGGAAGTTTGCAGGACAGATTACAACAGAATATTTAATTATATTATCCTAACTTCTGTTGGCGGTACAACATGTCTTTTTTCCTTGGGGGTGGACAAATCAGTATCACGTGGGGCACAGGATATTCTATTTTCCTTCTAACTCCATTCCTAATTACTTCATTGAACTAATAAATTGGACAAGAAGTCATTTTTTTAAAGTTTAATCAGTTGCTAATTGAAAAGTACCAGTGAAATGTGTAGCACCAAGACCCTCATGAATTGTTTTTTCTTATCCTTGTCTTTAAAAAGGATATTTAAAAGGTTAAAAACTGTGCATGACAGTATATCATAGTCACTGTACACTTTTACAAAAAAGCTAAAAACCAACAATTGGCAAAAATTATTTATTTTTAACAATGGTTGACTTTTGGTGTACTGCAGCCAGGACTAAATAAAACAAACTTAGTGTTAGGGCAGCCAGGTAGACCGTGAAGGGTCCTGTGCAGAGTAGTGAAATCTTGTTCAAATGCCGTAAACCGTAAGACCAAAATTTCCAAACCGAAGGAAAAACACCAGCAATAACTACCAAAGCACAAAACAAAGTCGTAAAACCGGAAGCCACAAAGTCGAAGAGTGCGAATACCAGTTAAAGCGTAAACCAAAACAACAAACCGAAAAGCAAAATGCAAGAATCAAGGTCAGGGTGAAGATTAATCCGAAAGCCAGGAGAGACGAAACAAAGGAAAAAGTGAAGAGAACTTCCAAAAATACTGAGCAACAGGAGAATGACAAAAGGGTCCTAAAATAGAGAAAGGCTGGGAATGCGAGGATTGAATGAGACAGGTGAGCGGTCAGGTATTTTGGAAAGGTCTATGCCTTCTCAAAGGGGCCGTACAAGAAGCTAGATACGTAACACTTAGTTCAAACAGAACAAACTCAACTGCATAGGAACAAGTAATAGGTTTATTCCATGCTGAAAAAAAGAAGAAAGAGAACCCAACGTTTCGGCCGTGGAGCCTTCTTCAGGTTTGAGAGAGACAGGGCAGTAGGCAAAGGTAAAGTAGCAGGAGATCAAAGGTTGGGAGGGAGGAGGAGTGAAAGGCGGGAGCAGCATCATGCGAGCCTGGACCTGGATGTGCCTAGCACCATTATGGTTTTAAGTTTCTGTTTCTGTTCCTGTTCCCCCTGCCGGGTCCGACCCAGTTCCCGTTTTTAACCGTCAGTCTCGGATGGACCGCCCGGCTTTGGACCTTTTGCTTTCGTCCTGGATTTCACATTGGACTCTGTTTTGGATCGTTCGCCTTGGCCACACCTCCCCCGACCACCAGCACTTCATGGACACACCCCCCTGTTTTCATCCACGCTTCCTGCATGCCTTTTGTCCCTCGTGTATTCTCACTCAACCCCAGATTGTGTAGTCCGCATAGGGTCCGGAAAGAACGCTTCGTTACATATTTGTTGCGTGTTTTGCCTCTGTCCCGGGCTCCCATGCCCTCTGGGGCTTCTGTGTTCCGGGCTCCTACGCCCTCTGGTCTCCCTGGCTCCAGGCTCTCATGCCCTCTGGTCTGGGGTTCCATGACTTTATGTGTGGTTTCTTCCCCCGTTCCATCAGGGTTTATTTTTGTTGTGTGCGATTTTTTTTATTTTATGTGTTTTGTTTGTCCGGGACTCCCACGCCCCCTAGTCTCTCTGTCCCGGGCTCCCATGCCCTCTGGTCTGGGCTTCCATGCCCTTATGTGTGGTTTGTTCCCCTGTTCCATCAGGATTTATTTCTGTTGTGTGTGATTTTTTTTTATGTGTTTTGTCTGTTCTGGGCTCCCACACCCACCAGTCTCTCTGTCCCGGGCTCCCATGCCCTCTGGTCTAGGCTTCCATGCCCTTATGTGCTATTTGTTCCCCTGTTCTGTCAGGGTTTATTTTTGTTGTTCATGATTTTTTGTTTGTTTGGTCTTGTTTTTTGTCTTGCTCCTCCAGAGCCCAGTCCAGCCCTTGCTTCCTCTACTCAATAAAGGTTTTTTACCCCAGAGGAGGGGGTAGCTCTCAGCCATGGACTCCCGGAGGTTTCCTTTCAGTTGAATGAGGTTTTTCCTCCCCCCAGTGCTGTGCAGCTCTTTTTTGGGCATCAAGAGATGCCCTTGGGGGGTGGGAGGGGGGGGGGGGTTCTGTTATGCCCAAAACACCTAGAAGGCGCTCTACTTCTCTCCTGTTCATAGTCCCCTGTGATTATTCATGCCTTTCTGGTGTGTCATGTTGTGTAGCCTATTTACTTCCTGTTTCTGCTCTGGTCCTCGCTCAGCATTGAGGTTCAGATGTCCTGAAACCTGCCTAGCACCAGGTCGCTCCTGTCCATGGCCTGAGGGCATAGGTTTCTACAGTACATGCCATTTCCTGAACAGCTGAGCCTGGGCTGACCCCCGTCTCGCCGCTACGCATAGGGTCTTTTTAGCTTTCCTGCCATTTCACGGTTTGTCCCTTCTGACATCTGTGACACATATGAGCTGAATCAAAATCTTGTTTTGCACTTAAAGAACTATCATGCAAAACTGAAGACTAGCTAAAGATTAGCAAGCATATTATGTAGTTTAAGGTTTTAGGTTTCCGCTCTTACCATTGCTTTGAAAATGTAATTTCTACTTTTTACAATAAAGCATAATTTAGTGATTAGATTATGAAATATACTCTGTTTATTTATATAAACTGATAATATACCCCCAGATGATTTTGTTTTTCATTTTGTTGCTTGTGGTATTTTTTCTACTAACAAGGACAGTGGGGTCAGAAAGGAAAGCATGTTAAATTCAAATGAATTTAAAGACTTTACAGTGCATGTTACAATAATAAGCAATTGTGTTAAGAGGTTCCATTTTATCTCAAGTGAATTTAAAATCATTAAGATTATGAACCAGGGAAGCCAGCTTCTAGCTTCCTTCAAAATATGAACACACAGCAAGTGAAACTTAATAAAATATATTAATATGTGAATTAGATGAGAAATGCAGTAAATATGTAGATTAAATTAGTAAAAGCTTAGCTAGTTTTAGCTGATTTTGCAGGTTTGCTTTTTGCTGAGAAAGTGAGGATAGTCTCTTTTAGATAAGAAGAAGAAGTCACTGATAAGGATATCAGATTAAGTTAGACCACTGAAAAACTGATTTATAAGTAGGAGTTTATTTTAATGTAAATTTATTTTAATCTTAAAAGCAGCCAATAGTACTTTTGCATTAGTCCCTGACTAAGGTCCAGCTGCATAATTGTCAGTATTCAGAGAGGTTTAGCAATTGCCAAAGGATAGAGTATGTGATCTCATAGGACATTAAAATTATCACAACTCAGCACATTCTTCAGCTCTTCAGAATTTTTTTCTTGCAAGATTTTAAAAGAATGAATTATATCCTAATTTTGCTGCTATTAAATTTAGCATAATCTACTAGGTGTTCTGGTCAAATAGTTTTGCCATTTATAGAACAAGGTTTGTTACAAAAACAGTCTTAAAAGACTTTTCAAAAGCTGTTTATGAGGTGTTGTGGCAGAAAGGAAATTAGCATAATTACATGTACTTGTGAAAAAACAGATATTGTGAGCTAACTGATAAATATTTCAATTTGTTCTGACATATTTCAAATCAGAAATATTTGAAAGAATTATAGAAATTCAGTTAGAGGAGAAATTAATGCAGACTACACAGAAGACACAGAAGAAGATCCTATACTAAAAGGGAACCCAGAACCCAAAAGCTGTGATGCAAACAACACTAACCATACTGCTCTGGTTTAAACAAATCTCCTTAAATTTGTGCTTGTTCTATGTAAAATAAAACTCACTGGAATTAATGCAAAAGTATGATTGTTTCTTTTTTGACTCCAGTTAAGTTAAAAGTTTCCTAGTTAAGCAAAATAATCTCTCCATCTTTAGTTTGAGTCTTCATACAGTACTGTATGTTGCTTTTGTTTCTCTGCAGAGACACCAACGATTTTATAATACCAACCATTTTAAAGACTTAAGTGAATTTACATTCTTTCCAAACACATTTGTAGCATTAAATGATTTACTCGCCACTATATTATTGATCTTTTAATCTCTGTTACACAAAAAAAAAATTGTTTGTGAAAAATAGTAAGGGAAACATGAATATCCGTTTATGAAAGTTATTTGGAAAGCATAGAAGAAAGCCGAAGGAAATACTGAATATATATAAATAAGAAAATATTGTAAGTGAATGGAATTGTTCATCTTTTCATCTACATAACAGTTATTACTGATAAAAGTAACAATAAAATAAAATGTTTAGCTTAATGCTAATGAGAAAACTGTGTTTACACAGTATTGCTTAGCTCTCCATTAAAAAGTGTAAGCAAGGCCTAATTGCAAACACATGCATGGAGATGAAGTCTGTCACTTTGTTTGCTTGCTCGGTACAAAGATAGTTTACACAGCAATTTAATAACACACGAAACCTAATTACAGAAATACAAAACTCATTTTCAGGAAACATTGAACTGCAAAAATCTAGACAAACCTAGACAACTGATTAAAGTGCACGAGTTGATGCCATCCGTATTATCCAAAGCTCTCCATTTGAACCTCTTAATTTTACCAATATCTCTATTTTTGTACTTCCCTCTGTTTATCGATAAAATGTGAAAGATAACGTGAAAATGTGAAGTATGTTATTAAATAAAATATCTATGTAATACTACAAATCTGTTCTTACTAAAAAAGCTAATGCAAGTTGATAGTTAAAGTCTAAACCTTTGGAAGTCAGTATAGATAAATACAATTATGTCATGTCAATTTACATAAGCTTTATATAAAAAGTTGATAACTAACAGAGGTGAACTCTGTTATTTTTACAGGAAGAAAATGCCCTTCGGTCAAGGATTATCTTTTCATCACATTTCACAGAAAAGCACCATCACCCCTGAATTAAATTTGTAACCTTTGTATCAGCTAAGAGGTTGTATTGACCTTTTTGAAAGCGATGAATAAGGAACTCCCATTGTGGGAAAAAAAGATTCTTATCATGAAATATACAATGATAAACAGCTTAGACTGCTAACATACCACCTGTCTACCCAAGTCAATATACTGTAATATGCACTAGTTTCTCTGAAGAAAAGGGCACCTTTTAAAGGTCATAACACCACAAGCATACTTACTGTAGAAATGTATAGCCCTGTTAATTTATTATAAAACTGTTTTTTTTTTCATTATGACAGTCCCAAACAATATTAAGTCTGAGAATCATTACATAAAGTGGTTTCATCCATAAAAATAAAAACAAATGAATCATAAAAGCACAAATGGAAGGCACTCTACAAAATCAGCTGAGAACAAAAAACTAACAATACAAAACTAGACTTTGTGATCTAAATAGGATATCCTAAAGTGGACTTAAAATAAGCAAAAAAATGCAGTAATTATTCATAAAACAGTACATACTGTAATTCTGCTAAACTCAAAATGTCTGTATCTTGATGAGCCCCAGATATACAACTGTGTGTAAGTAAGCCAAAAATTTGGGACAGTTTTTAATTTAACGTTGTTAAATTATATCATCATGAAACACACATGTAAGAGATAGAAAAAGACTATGTAGGGAAAATTATTTTGTTTATAATTAAAGATTCCTAATAATCTTTGCATGCCTTGCACATGACAACTTCAGACTCTCTCTACAAGCAGTGGAATGTGGCTAATAAGAAACGTTGTAAAGGTGTATCAATGCTGAACAATGTAATAATATACAGTATAGTGCACACTTACTGTACTCCATCAGGTTTGTACTTTGTTTTCTTCTCAAAACCACAGGTGCATTGTCACTATCCATCACCCAAAGGAAGATCCACCAATTAAGATCTGCAAGATGGGTCCCAGAACCAAACCTGATAGCAAACTGAAGAACTTGGGGGTGATATTTGATCCATGCTTGACATTTGACCCACATCATCACACTTGAAACAGATATCCAGTATTTGCAAAATATTGTAAAACATAATTCTTCCACCTCAAATATATCACCAGACTACGTAGTATGTGGTTGCTAACTGTAATTGAAAAACTGTTCAACGCTTTCGACTTCCTCTCAAATTCACTACTATTAACGTCCTACTTACTGGGTATCTAAATCCACACTGAATAAACTTTAGTGTGAGCAGAATTCAGCAGTCAAAATCCTTGTGCAAGTCTTGTGCAAGTTACTCTTATCCTGGATTCCTTGCACTGGCTTCCTATCAAGTTTTGTTTCGATTTCAAAATCCTCATGCTCACCAATAAGGGTCTACATTGCTTGTTACATCATTACTCGTCTGAATCGCTATCATCCTGCACACAATCTTTGATTATCTTATTCTGGTCTTCCGTCTGTCTCCGAAACCCTACTATATACTATGGGTGACAGGGCCTCTGCTATGGCACAGAGCTCTCGAATCTTATCCCTAAGGATATCAGAGTCACCTTTCAGATCCAGCACTTTCAGATCCAGACTCAAAACTTTCTTCTTTATAAGGGCTTTTATTTAATTGACTCTCTGTCTGCCCCTGTGCTTTCCTCCTATATTTCAAACCTTTATTGTAATTGTATAATTCTGCCATCTCCTCTTACTGTTTCTTTCATACTGTAAAGTGCTTTGTGAAACCAATTTTAAAGGTGCTATATAAAATTATATGATCTCAGTTAATAACCAGCTTGTGATGTTTAACTTAAAAGCAAGAAGCCAATTCATTTTCATGGGTTAACTCACTGGCTCCTCAATCTATTTTGAACTAAATTGGCAGTCTGAGTTTTCCAATGACATGACTAAGCAGTCCAAGTCAGGACTTATACTTTTCTCCAAGAAAGCAGGCAGAGAGAGTGAGTCAGTAAAGTACAGAATTTTGTCCAATATATTCAATATGTACAGATGGCCTTCATCTTTTTGTTGGCATTCTGCATTTCTGAATTATATTCAGAACCTAGCTATAGCTGGGACGAACCAAGTTCTCCTTTGTCTACCTTACAGCCGGACCCCAAGAAGACAAACTGTGCACAGATAGTTTTTAAAGACCAAAGTTTAGCAAGACGGTAACTTTGGCAGAACTCCTTGAGTGTGAACGCAAGCTAGAGATTTGCCAAAGCAAGGAAAAGTTCCTTCTCTCTCTGCATTGGCACTCTCGCTGCACAAAAATGCTGCAAGTCAGATCATGTACCAACCCCAAACTCTGTCTTAGCAGTGGGAAGTTTAACTCATAAAGGGTGTGTGGCCAACAGATTTTTTTCACATTATAATTCTTTAGAGCTGAACTAGTATTCCATGCATGTTTGATGTTTAGTTCACAATGCTTTACAGTATCTGAGAATATAAATGTGATTATATGAGACTGATAGAACCTATGAGCTAGACTGTGACACATTATAGTCAATGTATTTTAACTCCGATCTTTGTAATCCCTTTGTAAATGATCAGCATTTGTATTACAGATAGTCACCAATGTATTCTATTACACTTGTTGTCTGTTATGCATGTTTTGGTTTTATATCAATAAATTGTATATTGTATATTGAGAATCTGTGTGCATGACTAAAGTATTGTTAAAAGTTGTCAAGTATTGTCACAATTTACCATCAATTTTGAATTGCTACAGCAAATTAAACTATTATAAAATTCTTGACAAGAAGACATATTTCCTTATTTCAAAAATCTGTGAAAATGCTGGCAAGACCTTTCATGAAATGTAATAGCTTCATTATTGTAGCAGCAATGCTTATTAATAAGACAGAATTAAGTGTTGCTGTGCTTTCCAAAATGAGGCCCCATTTCTCTTCCTCATCTCTGTGGTGGAGCCACAGAGAAGCTATTAATGCAGTTTCTAATTTAAAGTGTTTTCTCTCCGATAAAGATTACCTCTCAAATGGGAAGGTGCCCAGCTATGCCTGGCTATCATGATCAATAGCCATTCCTGGTGCCTATCTGTCTACGGGACTCCTGGGAACATCTGGATGCAAACCTAAGGTCAGAGTTCATTGTCCCTCAGTCCTCTCTTGACCAACCTATCAGTAACCTGCAGACCCATGGTTGGTCCCAAAATGGCCGCCAAACACTCAACCATTCAGAAACACGCAGGCATGTGGTTATCGGAAGCCCCCAAATCTCAACCAACCATTGCACATCTGTGTCTTGGTTAAAATGCGCTGCACAAGCTCAGAACCTTGCTCTCCTCTGCTGTTTTCACGTATCCTCAGAGACAATCACGTGACTGCCAGTGTTGTCTATACCAGGACTTGGACTTTGTTCAAAGTGCTGAAGCTGAGGAACCTGTACATAAGAATTCAAATCGCTAGTAAAAGCCAACGTGGATGCTTTGCTTGATCACCAAAGTATACGTTTGGGCCCTTGTCGACAACCTGATTAAGTTTTTGCTCAGCAGTAGTGCTACGCCAGAAGTAAACCAAGTTTCTTCCCTCTTTAAGAGTGACTTGCTCAGACCCGTGGTCGCCCTCTGTGCATAGAGTCTTTTTACTAGTCAACCGGACTACTAGCAGGTCCCTGAGGAGTGACACTGTCTGGCGTGTCACCAACAGCAGAAATCTCTCATACTAATTTCTGCAACTCAGAACTGCACCAGGACTGGTAGGCACTGAGCAAGAGGACGCCAATCAGATGTTGCCACAACAGAGGCCAGTCTTTTGTGTCCATGCCCTGGGAAATACAAATCCATATCTGGATAAGTAACCCAATATTCTGCATTGCCAATCGAGAATTCAATTGTATTTCAACAGAAGTTGATATAAATTTAATTCATATGAGTAATGTACAGTATGAATGGTATACTGAATGCGTATTCTTTGTTTTGTATCTCTTTGTTTTTTGCATTACTTCTTGATTATATATCTTGTATCTGTTAACCCTCACAGTAAGAACTGTCATCTGTATCCATGCAGACTGATATGTTTTATATGCACAATTTTTTATATTAATGTATTCCGTGTATTTGAATTTGTGTGTGTGCATTGCTGGCTGTTCCTGACGATTGTCTAATAGCCATAAAAGAATCACCTGTTACAATTAATAAATACTCCCAGTAAATTAACAAAACTCCTACATTATTAAAGTATGTGTTTAACAAAAATATATTTAACACTTTATGTCCATTGTTTCTTATGAACTGCTGTTAAATACACTTTAGCGAGATTTATAAAGGTAAAATGCTGTCTAAAACCTGAACAGTGAACATTGTCAATGACAACACTAGGACTGGTATGCAAACTGAGAATTCTGGTCTTGATCTTTAACATGACATAACATAACATCACTTACATAATGCATTTCTTGCATTTGGAATTCATCTTTTTGCATTTCCTATCTTGCTCTTCATGAGACACTGACACACAGACAGGGAGAGAAGCTTGGGGTCAGAGCACAGGGTCAGCCATTGTACAGCGCCCCTGGAGCAGTTGGGGTTAAGGGCCTTGCTCAGGGGCCCAACAGAGTAGGATTCCTCTGCGGGTTGCAGGACATGAACCGGCAACCTTCCAGCCACAGGCACAGATCCTTAGCCACAGTGCCACCGCTCCACCCTTTTGGGTTTGAGAGACCCCTAATAAGAACATTAGAGAAGGTAGCATATCAACCATCTTTTCATTTTATAGTTTAGTAGCTACAGTAAGTGAATCAAATTTCATCCAGCTCGTTCTTGAAGAAGCCTAAAGGTTGGGCTTCCACAATTTCAGATATTCATGGTGTTTGGTGGAATGAAGTGAAATTATGGATTATAAAGACAGAATATATTTGACACGTCTGATTTTTTTACCCATGTGGACTAAAAACTGTTGCAAATTCAGTGATAGACAAAAGAATTGGGGGCTGGGGCTGTACTTTTCAAGGTTCCTTACATCCCTTGACATACTCATGCTACTTCAACTGAAAAAATACCCAGCTCTTTTCACAAGCTTAATAATCATCTCACTAGGATAATAGCAGCTCAGCATGTCCACCATTTACTAAAAGCACTGAAACAAAGAACAGCTCACAAGGGTATATTTCGTGATGAATTACACTCTGAACACTGTTCTACTAACATGTACAGTTGTTTCTGAATAGAAGAACATTTTCTTTACATGTGTTAAAATCTTGCTAATGAACAATTTTTTATGTTCGGGAAAACTCACATCATACAGCATTAACAGATTTATATGAAGAAAATAGGATGCATACAGTACGATCATGTCCTTCAACTATGGGTCTTTTATTAAATAAATAAAATAAAAGGCCCATATACTGTATAACATAAAATTAATATTCATGTCAAAGGAAAACATGTTAGTAAAAGTCTGCTTTCAAAAGAAAACATCAATTGAATGTCATCACCTAGTTCACTAAATTGCTAGCTGAAAAATTAATTACTGTTCTCATTTCCTACAAGTACTGTACAAACCAAACAAATGCACCCACTGCATGGTTTAACAAAGTGGTAAGGAAAAGAGGCCCTCAGCATAAACATGGTTCTGTTGTACTCTAGTCCAAGATTATACTCTAAAAAGTTTTTATAATGACTCCAGTTTTAGATATATCAGTTAGACAAATACTTTCTTAGAAAGCAATTAAAGTGCTTTGTGTTTTGAATGTAAATAAATAACAGAGGTGATGCAAGCTTTTTAAAATGATTGTTAGTTACAGATGCAGCCATTCAAAATGGGTGAGGTATTTCGCGGCATACCCCGGTGGGCGTGTCACAGTATCACGCGGTATCACGCATTTCACGTGTGTCACGTGACTAACTATCCGGCGTCGCCTTGTAAAACCGCCAGGGGGAGCTTAACCTCTCATGTACAGCATTTGAGCCTTTAATTTTGAACTGTGTATTACAGCATGTTAATCATCAGTCATTAAAATGTTGGTATATATTATGAAAGCAAGATTGCTCAGTTGGACAGAAGTACACAACCTACCTTTATCAGAAATATTTATGCATCAAAGCCTTTACTGAAGATATTACTAATAGTATTAATAATGGATGACTTTGGACAAGCTGTATACTCAAAGTATAATTTCTTTAGCACATTTGTACAAGCACTTGGAATCTGTCCAAGCCATACTTTGTCAGGCATTTTGTTTTACTTCAACGGGGCATAAAAACTTCCTTGCTTTTAACAGGGCGTTTCATAATTTCTAGCTACGAAAATGATTTAAAATGCGACACCTATCATTCAACTAGAGCTTAAAATATCACAAGGAAAAATACACACCGGTATTCCATTTCTCCCTAAACATTGTAAGCTTCGAAGTCTTTAACTAACGTGATACCGGAGTCAACAAGCATACTTTTAGAATTTGATTAAAAGGGAATATAATATGGAATCGCGTATCTAAAGAATTTAATAACGGTATGATTATATCCGTGTACTGCGGCAGGACTGTGTAAGGCTGTTTCGCCTACCTGAACATGCGAGCTGTCTTGTAGCCTACTGGTCTAGGTGCGTGACTTCCAACTGGTAGGTTGTGTGTTCGAATCCAGCTGGGGCTGGACTTTTATTTTAACAAACATTTCTTCGAAAAAATAGGTAAGCGATATTATGGACAATCAATTGACTTTTATATTTCAAAATATCGCAACATGATCGATATTTGCGATATTTTGAATATATCTTCCCTTCTGACAGTGGTTCCTGCTTCTATTGTGTGTGTGTGTGCAACAGTAAATTTTTATAGAGAAATGGAGGCGGGACAGTATGCGTTACAATATAAACATTTATATTGATTTAAATCGTGTTCTGATTTAAATCGCAAACGCGTGTTTAATTATGTGTTTTTTAATCATGATCAGGCTAATGCATTTCTACATTTTCTGTATGAACCAGCTTAGAGGTTCATACAGAAAGACAGCTTGTGTTTAAATTGAGTGTAAGGTAATTTATGCTTCTAAAGTCATGGTCAGTATTGTTGTACTGTGCTGTACTGTGTCACATTATTTTATAGCGTTTTTATTGCGTTATTAAATCCGGTGGCGCTGTGTTAGTTTCCTGACTCACATTATTTAAACTGCGACACTGATCATTCATCTCTAAATAAACTTTATTTTATATAGCATTTTAAGCGAATAGGTAATTAGATTGCTCATAAACCTAATCACTTTTTCTACATAAACACAGCGTGATTGCTCTCTGAAAATGCTTTTCCTTTATTTTTAAAGTAGGCTCAGATTTCAACTATAGATCGTATTATTATAAACTTTCTTGGAAAAATGTATTTTATGTAAACCATGTTTGCTATTAATTCATTTAGGGCTAAAATACGTTCATTGTCTTCTAATCGAGTCGAGTTGACATTGGAAGCCTGCCACACCCGGACCGTTAACGCATTAGCACGTCAAAGCCCATTGAGCCAGTATTGGCTTTAGTATCCCCCCCTTCTCCCCTCAATTCAATTCAATTCAAGGTGTTTTATTTACATGACAGATGGGTACAAGCAGTGTTGGGTACTGTATGTATATTGTAACGCTTACGGCAGACAGGCACTGTGTAGGAGCCGACGCACCAGAGCAGCGCCTGCAATTTTTATATTTATAACTTAGTTTTTAAAATTAGTCAAGCAATACGAAGCATCTCCTTTTACTTAGTGCCTGAGCATACTGCAACGCGTGTGAAGCCCATAAACGATATTAATTTTGGAACTTAAACATACAGTATATGGCTGGTCTCGGTACTTTAAAGAAAACATACACACCAGTATTCCATTTCTCCCTAAACATTTTAAGCATCGAAGTCTTTAACTAACGCGATACCGGAGTCAACAAGCATACTTTTAGAATTTGATTAAAAGGGAATATAATATGGAATCGCGTATCTACAGAATTTAAAGACCAGACAATCGCAAACTCGTTTTCAATAAAATTATTTTATTCATTCAGCAGTTTGTGAGAGGGACATCCAGCAGGGAGAGACACACACACCGGTTTTCATTGACAACATTGTTTTTTTTTCAATTCCTCTTGTCTAACAGGAATGTTTTGTTTGTGGACAGACTGTTAGACAAGAGGAAAAGACTGCCTCCTCCTACGAAGCATTTCGTTGATCCGATCACGAATTCTTTTCCAGTCGTACGCAGCAAGGGTTGAGAATCTCCGATTCACCATCGTACTAATGGTTTCCCGGAGATTGGGTTAAAAAAAAACAAAAAACATACTAACAACTGTGCCATCCTACTCCTTAGTTAATACATTTTATTATTCATAAACAGTTAACATTGTTAGCAAAATATTTTGAATTATATTTAACCCTATTTTTTCTTTAGTTTTGTATTTAACTTATTATATGATAGTCAGACTTAATGTATATTTGAACAATGAAAATATATTTTTACAAGATTTTACATTAAGCACTTAAAATTAATATGGTTAATAATAGTAAACTGTAACATGCTGTAACAAGATCGGTTACAAGAAGAAAATGCTTTCAGAGAAAATGTTTCAACCAAACTTGTTCCCACACACCCCGCCCCCACTACCATTAGAATATACACAAACATTTTAGCGTTTCATTCTGAGCAGAAGACCCTCACACCTGAAGAGTGCTGGCTGTGACGAATTAAACCGGTTTTACAGGTTTCAATCACAGACCATGTGACATGGGACTCAGTAAACTACAGTAACACCGTATTTGATAACGCTTTAAAAACGCTATAAAATAATGTGACTTGGCACAGAACAAGTTTACAACACAGTACAAAGATAAATGCTGACCATGACTTTAGAAGCATAAATTGCCTTACACTCAATTTAAACACAAGCTGTCTTTAGCCCTCTAAGCTGGTTCATACAGAAATGTAGAGATCTAGGCTCAGAACACACAGCTTCATTAGCGAATACATATGCAGGACAACTAGAGAAGACGTTTTACAGAGGGTGGATTTTTAGAAACATCCCATCAGACATCCCATCATATTCACAACGTGAAATCTAGAAAATAATATTACGTAACCAAAATCCGCAATATGGAAACAGAACCTGTGTAATTGTTGATAGATGATGTACTCGTAACATTTTTTCAAGACGAACTACAACATTTAAAAAATGACTTGTATGTACTTGATATCTCTAATCAATCCACGGGTCCCAGCACAAAACGAAAGTAAAACGCATACCGTTTCTCGCTTCTTATTGCTCAAAAGTAATTTGACCGTATGAAATGCATAATATAAACCTAGAAACATATACGTGAGCAGTACTTAAGCACTGTAGTATCGGTGTTAAGACATACCTCTCAAATACTGTAAATCAAGTTAAAAATATCTCAAGACCGATTCTGGTCGTAATGAAACCATGCAAGGGAGTTTTTATGTCCGTTGCAGTTCTTTTGCAACATGAATATAATTATATCGTTATTAATTTCTTGAGATACGCGATTCCATATTATATTCCCTTTTAATCAAATTCTAAAAGTATGCTTGTTGACTCCGGTATCACGTTAGTTAAAGACTTCGAAGCTTACAATGTTTAGGGAGAAATGGAATACCGGTGTGTATTTTTTTCTTTAAAGTACCGAGACCAGCCATATACTGTATTGTAACGCTTACGGCCGACAGGCGCTGTGTAAGAGCCGGCGTACCAGAGCGGGTGACGTCACCGCCCTTCCCTGTGATAGCAGGACCACAGCTACTGGGCTGTGGAGAGATCTCTCTTTGGCTCACGGGGCTAGGTCGCTGCAGAGAGACGCGGAAGTCCCGGGTTCGAGCCCCGGACGGTGCAGGGGCCGACCAGATGCGGCAAGGGCGCCCGCCTGAGCCCCCGTTGCGTTACAGTATGTTTATGTTAAGATTTCCCTTCAGTGGTAAAATTAGATATGAATATTCAATACTTAAACGGGCACAGTTAAGACATTAAATATACATGTACATATTGTATACAGTACAGTTTGCATACGGTAATATGTTTATGTTACGCGATTAAAAAATAAATAAATAAAACTGGAAGGTCCAGCACCACCATTATGTTTATATGGTTGTTTTTGTTGGTTGGTTGTTATTATGGTTATTAATAATTCGATCTATAGTTGTAATCTGAGCCTAAATAAAAAGAAAAAGCAAGTGATTAGGTTTATGAGCAATCTAATTACTTATTCGTTTAAAACGCTATATAAAATAAAGTTTATTATTAATTTGCTGGACAGAGCGGTGAACATTATTATGCATAAGACAAAGATAACGATCCTGATCAGTTTAGAAATCTGTGTACGCTGTAAGGTTTTTACTTCTTAAACTTTTAAAATACACGTTTTGAATAGAAAGAAATCCTCTTCCTGGTAGTGTGTATAGCACGCCAGCACGTCTTTTTTCTCCAATCAGAGGGGTGTCAGATAGTGTCAGCCAATCACCATTCTGCGTTGGGTAGCAACGGGTGACTGTTCTCAGGCGGAAGATGTAAACAGCTTAATGTTCGTGTTAAATATTTTTTTTTTAATTCAATTAAACGGGCACAGTTAAGACATCAAATATACATATACATACTGTATACAGTACAGTTTGCATACGGTAATATGTTTATGTTACGCGATTAAAAAATAAATAAATAAAAATGAAAAGTCCAGCACCAGCTGGATTCGAACACACAGCCTGCCAGCTGGTAGTCACGCACCTAGACCAGTAGGCTACAGGAGAGCTCGCATGATCAGGCAGGCGAAACAGCCCTACATAGCTCTGCCGCAGTACACGGATATAATCATACCGTTATTAAATTCTTTAGATACGCGATTCCATATTATATTCCCTTTTAATCAAATTCTAAAAGTATGCTTGTTGACTCCGGTATCACATTAGTTAAAGACTTCGAAGCTTACAATGTTTAGGGAGAAATGGAATACTGGTGTGTATTTTTTTCTTTAAAGTACCAAGACCAGCCATATACTGTATGTTTACGTTCCAAAATTAATATCGTTTATGGCCTTCACACGCGTTACAGTATGCTCCTATTCTTTTTATGCTCAGCTACTAAGATTTCCCTTCAGTGGTAAAATTCAATATCTACAACGGGCACAGTAAAGACGTTTACAGTACAGTAAGTCTTTCTACGACAGACCAACGGACCACGAGTGCCCCTGTCGGTCAACCAATCACGCACCGCGGTATCGCGTGTCATCATACCTGCGGTATCTGTACTGCGGTGTCTGTACCGCGCACTTTGAATGGCTGCATCTGTACATAGTGACAACATATTTGATATCGGTCAACCACATACTGTACATCTTGCAATCTTTACAAAATGCTTATGAATTTAGAATAAGAAATATCTTAATATATAAACTTGTAATATATATACAAAGAACATTTCTGAACATATTACATTTATTGATACTGTAGATGTCTTAGCTTTGAGGCGTTTCATTTTGTAATGGCAGCCAAGCACACATGAACAATTTCTTTCATTTTGTTCTAAAATGATTTTAGCCAACATATATACATTCACCAATCACAACGTTAAAAGCAATTTGTATATTTTTATATTCTAGTGCTATGAATGACGCCAACAAATTTACTTATAGTAGTAGTTGTATTCAACTGGGAGATGCAGTAGTTGCCGTATCTTCATTAGAGTGATAACATGGCTTGATTTCAACATTTCTATCTTCTATAGTAATCCTTAAGATTCTATATTAAGTTCCTTCCCATTTCAGAATATCTCAATTGTGAAGTGCAGGTATATTAGAGAGAAAATCTTATAATTTTAGAATGTTATAATTATTACTTCATAGTAAACACTTTAGTTTTTTTTTAAGTCAAATTGATGACTTACAAATATCTTTGGTTTCCTACTGTATATCTGAAACTAAAACAGCTGGAATGTCAAAAAAGTCCAAGGAGCTCCTAGTCAAAAAGGTAGGAGCTCCAAGAAAAGAGGCCAATACCAATCTTAGAACTGAGGGTAGTGAGGGCTTAAATATCCTGGGAAGTAGGGGGTGCAGTCATTAGTGCGGTGTCGTGGTTGGATAATTGACCAGTGCGCTGGTGCTTGCTGGAATTACCAATAGTTGTGGCCTGATTAGTGAGAGGTCGTTTGTGGGATAGAATGCAGTTGCTGGTTAACGTGACAGTAGGTACTAAAATAAGACCAAGTTGGCTTGGTCTTGTTAGCATCTTTGTTGATGTTAGCATCTTCGTTGGGTAGGTTTTAAGAGTGCTTCTTCAGCTTATACTTGTTTCTTCCTTGAAATCTACCAGCAATACACTGACGACTATGTTAGAGCTGTCACTTGCTCTATCCACTACAGCAGTTTTTACGTAATTTCACCAATTACCACCCATCTCCTAAATTAACGGTTAATGCTTCACATCTTGCACTACTCTTGCTTTTCTGTACATACTGTACATCCATTCACTATCAGAGACTGAAAATGTCTGTGTTTTACAAACTCATTGATTCGTCTTATTTACAGCACCTTCAATACCAAACTATCCAAACGTCTCCTTGTTCCTCAGAATTCAGAGTATGCTGAATGAGACTTTATTGATAGGACATATCCTTTTCATAAATTCTGATAGGGCTCTCAACCATGCCAAAAAACATCCTTTGGTACATCATACCCTGAACCACAAAAATATGAAGGGTTTTACTATTAGAAAATAACACTCAAGACTACAGAAGCAGCATCCCAGACAGAATTTGAACCCACAACCCTTTGGTTCAGTGCCCTAAATCCTAGTCAATACTGCATCACTTACCATTGTCTGCATTATTTAACATGGATTAAAAAGCTTTTATATGACAGAGACAGTAAAAGCCAAAATTATCCTTAAACTTGTTTCACATATTCGCCTAGCACTCAATGATTGACTAATCTCTTTCTAAATCCATTCATTGATGGATTGCTGCCTTCCACGCTTCCACTGAAATTCATTACCCTGATTTCCATCTATTTAGCACCATTTTCACCTCCCTCTACCTTTATCATACTTTTTCCTTTGCTTTCCCTATCCCACCCATATGCTTCAAATTTCTACCTCCTTCCCCCAGACCCTTTAAAAAGGCATAACATCTGAAACATTTTTTCTGTTCAGTATGGATTTAAGTTCTATACAGTACATTCTCAGCACAATTTTTTAAATATTTACATGAAAATGTTTAGATGCATTTATTAGTTGCAGATTTATTAGCATGTTTGAGCTTGTACAGAATTTAGTCTTATATTCATTTTACTGTAGTAACATTCTTATCTTTTTGGGGTGGAGAAGCTAGATTTTAAAGTAGTTTATTTTTCACTGCTCAGAATAGCTCTTTAAAAAAAGCAAGGTACAAAAAAAAAGCAAATTACATTCCATTAGTTGTAATTCACTTATTAAGTTTCTGACTAATCTCAGACTTACCAGTGAGAGAGAGAGTGATACATCTGCTTAATATTAGTCTCACATTAAAATAATCAATGACATCTATTCCCATTTTTTTATATTTATTTTCCATTTTAGCCTTAGAAAACTATTGTATATATTGGTGGGGTATGCAAGCAGACTGGTTCCTGCTCATAACTGTATTCCATAATACACAATACAAAATTATCATTATTATTATTCATTCCAATATTCATTCCAATATTCATTCCAATATTCATTCCAATATTCATATTATGAAAAAAAGCCTTTAAAATGGTCCATTTATAGACTGGGGTTTTGAAATTTTGAATCAGTGTGAATCTAAATGAGAATTGTTACAAATCAGAATGTTAATGGATTGTTCTAAACGTTTATAATTTACATGTGCTAGATAAACCATTCAAGAAGCTATTGAAAACAGGTAGACTGAAATATGAAAGGAACCATTCACTGCAGAGCTTTGAGCTGTCATGACTCTAAATAAATTTGTAAACCTCTAATATAGAAAAGAATGGAATGTGAACAACTGTTTGATTGTTTTTTTTTAAATGCTAAGTTTATAACAGTTATATTTTCTGTATTCTTCAATTTCCCTGATATAAAATGCACTTTCTAGCTGAAATTTGTTGAGCCACAGATAATGTACTTCTTACAATACATATCTTATCGTTGCTTGCCTCTCTATCCAACTGCCCATCTATCTTATATGTATACGTCCACACAAATAGGTACTGCAGAATACTGGTTAAGGTTATATTTGCATATAGATTAAGTCAGGGTTAGAAATGGTATAAAACACTGTAGGCCAGTAGAACTTGCCTGAAATTTAAAAAAATACACGGCATAGCTTTTCTAAATTGGCAGATCAAACAAATCATTTTAATGACTGGATTATTCTGTACCCTAAAAGTGCCAAGATCTAGCAAGCTCAATCCAATACAAAACCTGTAAATACTTAAATACACTGGACACATTTTGTTCTTGATATTTTATAGTTGTACTAAATATTGTCTGAGAATTGGAGAACAAAGTAGAAAAGTGAAGAGCAATCTAAAAAAATAGGAACAGTATTGCTGTATCTTTTTTCTTTATGCTGTGTATCACTTCTAAAATTACAGCAGTGTGAGTGACCTTTGACTCTTATGATAGGAGTGAGAGACCTTCTGATAAATCACCAAGGACAACTGAGAGAGTTTCAATGTGACCAGTCTTAAGGGAATAGTCTAGGTGAAACAAAGATTCAAACTTAAAGAACTCCAAAAGAGAGACAGAACAGGGACAGGTGGTGCTGACAAGCAAGGCATCCAGGAAGACATGGGGAAGAATTAATCTTTGATAATTCCTCTTCATGCTTACAAACAGAGAAAAGCAAATAGGCAGCTTGCTGTGCACTGTCCCCATCCTAGCACTGCATGCATCTAAAGTATAATAAGTGTGTGTGTCTTATTACTTGTTTTCTGAAGAGTCATGTCTCACCTGCACTAAATACCCATAACCTATTTGTTATAGTCCCTACAGGTCTATAAAATCTTATTATGTCTAGATTGCACCAGAGTATAATGGTAACTGATAATTCCCAATGAATAAAAACAAAACAAAACTGGTGTAAATGTTATTGCTCACATCCATGAACAAATACTACTATGAATACTTCATCTCTCAATCCTCTTTAAGAATATAAACCAAGTTCTAAAAGTCTATATATGTTACAAATTGTCTCTTTGGTATTGCACCATAAATATTTTAAATCAGATCCCATAAGACAGCTATTTTAAAAATACAAATTTTCCAACACTAGATTGCATTTGATGAATGAAAAGCAAGAATGTGTGATCTTTGATAATACTATTGTCCTTCAAACACAAGACTTTGTTTTAAAAATAAATGTAAATAAAAACAAATGTAACTGTTCCTGGTTCCTTTTAGAGACTGTAATTATGGTTACTGTAATTATGGTTTTAGTAACTATTGAGTGTCAACAAAAAGTTTGTGATCCCCAATATAGAAATTACAATTTCTAACCATGATAGCATTGTTAAATTGAAAATTATCATTTTTAAATAAGTATTGCTAAGATACAATTTCAATGTTTTTTGAGATGATATGGTACTGTAAATGAAGTAGAAAAAATAATTCAGAATCAGTTTGTGAAGTAAGTGAACATTTTGATTACTTTGCACAATTAAGGAGGTAATTAGAATCAGTCGGTTAAATAATTAGGTAAGTAAACAAGATTGAGTTTGGATAGCCCTATATAAAGAAAAATTGTCTGTAGTCTTCTCCATACATATTAGTGGAGACTTCTCACAAACTTTCACTATTGGTTCACAATAACGCTTTTTGCACTGTATTATTATAGTTTTGATTAATTATGTAAGTGTAATGTTAATCTTGAAGACATACAAGCATGTTTCCAAGACATAAGACTATTCAATATACTGAATATTTGTTAACATCTGCACATTTTTAAGTCTGCTATTCTCCAATAGCAATTGTATTTGAACATCAAATTAATTTAACAACACTTTAGAAAAGTTAAGTTTATCTTCTTAATATCCATAAAATAAATATTAAGATCTGCAGAGGTTGAAGAGGAAAAGGTTGTGGTCAGTCCCTTGAGGGCACCACACAGGCTCCTGTGACATCTATGAAAATTTGTACTGTTCTTTTCCATGACAGTATTCATCATATACCACAAATTCACAAAGTGACAGCATCTTGGCAGGGCACATCGGTTCAATTCCATTGTACCTTGCCTCCAACTTCAAATTAGCTGTAACGCCAGCAGTTAAGGCAGTATGCCAGGTTGTGGTCAAATATGATCTTCCATCCATAGCTCCCAATGCACAAGGGCATGCAAATTAAATGTACCATGTTACCGTGTGTTTTGGAAAGACATTTCTGTGAGAGCTGCTGACATATTGTAAAGACAGCACTGCCATGAGAGCATTCTTAGTAAAAATAAGTCAGAAAACTACTCCGAAGATAATGTCAATTTTCTGGAGCTTTCATCACACACTTGGAATATAAGACTTAAGAATACTTCTGTTACATTAGCTCATAGATCACATGACTTAGTGCACTCTACAATTCAGACATGTGCAGTACTTACATTCGTGTTTTCTGAGAATCGCTTTCAAAAGCAATAACTTTTGCTGTTTCCTGTGCTTTATCATCAAATCAAAAACCTTACATGCAATAAGGCATGATCAAACTCACCTGCAAGTCTTATTAAGGTTGAGGGGAAATCCAATACATTTTACAGTGCAGGAAATGGATAAATTGTCATATAGTAGAGCATAATATATATACAGTATATACACTGTATATGATATATTTAATGTAAAGAAAATTACACAAAGCACTCATTAATTGGTTAGTTAAAATAGCTATATAAATCCCCATACCATATATGTAAAGGGACATACTGTATATAGTATGAATGGAACTATGGGGATCACCTTCTCATAGGAAGAGGTATTGGATAGGTTTCATTCAGCTGTGTGTCACATCCTTCCAATAATGCAACCCTTCATGGACACAAATTGTGGTTACACTATCACCCCACTTGTATCTATATAAAATTTCAATGCTTCATGGCACACCGAGACTTGCATATAAACAGTTAAAAATAATTTCAAACAGTAAATGCTTCTCTTCTACAAATCACCTACAGTAGGATATTTGTATATTCATTGGATTAACATATTGTTCATAATTAAAGTGTCAGAGAATACATTTACAATCTTGCAACTGCTAAGCCTGTCAGTAAATGTAGTCAGACCACTGTGTAACCTTAAGGGACACTTTCCAAGGGAAAAATATTTTCCCTTTAAAGGACCTTTGTTGTTTATGTGCATCCACTACATGCTATCCAATTAAAGGTTTCTGTAAAAATCTATAATGTATTACTGGGATAAGATAGCAAAAGGTAACTGAAACAGTATTTCCATTCATCAACAACAAATTACCACTGTTTCGTACAGTACAGCAGGCTATTAGGATTATTTCACACAAGAGCTAAAAGTTCTATAGAACAAAGGAAAGAAAGGTAAAGAGTTAGTTGCTTAAACACTATTATGTTTTATATTTCAAGTTTGAAAAAAGACAACTGCATTCACTAATAGAGTTTTGTAAACTGTACATACAGTATAAGAATATTTGTTTCAATTGCAGGTGACATGAAAACAACTTTGGGGATTGTTTAGAAAAACAGACATTTAATTTTTCAAAGGGTATAAACACATTAATGCATTAAACTACTCACTTTTGTACCTCTTTCATAAACCACTGTGATAACAAGGTAGTCATGCTGAACTGGCATGATAAAAGTGCTAAACAATTACAGAAAAGTAAGCAAGCAACCAAGTAAAGTGACTATGCAAATTAAAGCATCCAAATCTGTCAACAGGATTAACCTAAGTGCGCTGTGGAAATGGATTGTGGAATTCAAGTTGGAATGAAAATATCAAAGAAAGGAAAAATATCCAAACATACGCCACTTAAGAACTTATTATTCCAAGACAGAAGCCAGATGGAAGAGACAGATAAACTACCTGCAGCATTTGTAAATAAGAGAAAACACATTTACAATTGGCAATTTTTACATGACTTGAAAGATGTGAATGAAATGCATATTAATATCAGGCACCATATTTATTCTTTATGAAATCACTGTAAACATACAAGCTAACAGTTTTTTTTGAAGTAACATGAAATTACATCTATTTTCACTTTTGTTGATATGTAAACATGAGACGTATTGAAAATAAAAGTGCAAAAAAGTACATTCCCACACATCACAGTAGTTCAGTGGCTCACCCAGATCATGATCAGAGGCAGACATGTTGTCCAGTTACACAGCTGTTTCACTGTCCAGCAAAATGGATAGGTGTAAATTTGTACCATGAACATTTCATGTCAATGGAGCCCTGGGTTTAATTATTGGGGTGATATCTGTGTGGAGTTTGTACATTTGCATGGATTTCCTTTGGGTGCTCCAGTTTCATCCCACAGTCCAAATACATATGTTTATTGGCTTCTGAGAAAATTGACTCTGGTGTAAGTGTGTGTGTGTTTGTGTCTATGTATGCCCTGCAAAGGACTAGTGCACTGTCCAGGGTGTATAATACCTTGCACATATCACTTACTTGGATAGACTTTCTCTCCCCAACTCTCTACTGGTTAAAGTGGTTAAGAAATGGATAGATTGACTCACTAATTTGTTGTGTAGTAAAGGCATGCAAACATTTTTTTTATTTAAATATTTAATAAGATAAATAATATTTAAGAATATAACAAAGGCTTCAAATTAAATAATGCCATCTAGTACAGTTTGTTACTAGTTACAAATTGATCCATAAATCGAATCCAGAGAAGTCAGAGCATAAGCATTAACACGATGGTTTGGTTTTGTGTATAAAACTGCCAGTAAATGGTCAGAAGAGAAAAGAAAATCCTTTTTTTTTCAATGTCATGAAATGTTAGAAAAATAGAAACTGATAAGAGAGAGAATTATCAGAAAGACTTTTTTTACCATATAAGAGATTCATCTGGACATAAAAAAATTGTAGCTGGGTATAGTTTACCCAGAAACATTGGGGATCATTGGGGATCACCTCTACAACTGAAATAGAAACTACAGTATAAATGTTGGGTGATATATTGCAAAAAACATGAGACTTAAGTATAAAGTAAACAGGAAATCTAATTAAAATTTTAGAATATTACAATTTTTAGCAATCGTGCAAAACCTCAAGAATGCTAAAACAATAATGGATCAATAAAGTGTGTTGTTAAACAGTATCACTGAAAGCATACTGTTGTAGAAATGTTCTAGAAAAATTGGTCAAAATCTTATCCCATAATTCAATCCAGTAATGATAAACTAGTAGAAAAATACAGGGCAATTCTGCAAACATGGGAACTATGCAATTCCACAAGGCTGGCCTCTTTATTTCTTTTTTTTTTTGGCTGAAGTTTTTTGGTTGTTAACGCTTTTTTTCTGCTATATTCAGAAAAAGAGTTTGTCTGAAGTATTGAACTTGAGTCCACGAAAATCAAGTTCTCCACAAAAGCAACTGACAACAGCCTAAGCTTTCTTAGTCAAGCTAAGAAAGGATCAGAAATTAAAAATGGTCTTAATTTACATTACCTCACTATAGAAACAATAGGAACATTAATTAATTCAGCATTGTCAAACACAATTATTGTGGTGAATTGACCCAAGCCCAGTTTGGCAGAGAGGACGGTGGCAGAGAATAAGCAAAAGGCAAGTTTGCAGCTTCACAAAGGCAGAGGGTTTATTGCCCATTTAGGTGTGCTGGTCACCAGGGAGAGAGCGAGAGATTGCAGACAGAGAGAAGGGGGGAGCACAGTTTGCCATAGATTGCCATGTGTGCCAAGAGAGCCAGTGTTAAGAGCCCCCCCTTATAGGTTACAGTGGGGGAGGGGAAGCTGCTCCACTGAAAGTGAAGGGGCAATGGCACAATCCATAACATAGCTAGGGGTGCAGAACACTTCATGATCATGTCATATAAAAACCCACTAATTATGTGTAAATATCCGCAAATATATTTAAACAACAGAAAACTTTTCCTATTGAAAATCAGCTGAATACATGGCATTTTTCCTTCTGATAAAAGCCATTTACCATTATTGTTGTTTTTATGAATCACTTTTAAGTTATGCAAAGATGGAAAAATTGTGCTCCTATGTAGACAAAGACAGCCATCTAACCTTAGTAAAACTTATTATGAAGCATGCCAGACATAGAAGTTGCTTCAGGTTTGCAAATCTTAAGCAGCTCTGAAAAAGTTTTAAAACTATAATGATTGATTCATTCAAGCAGCTGAAAATTTACATTTTAGAAGTGTGAGTTGCTTACAAAAATATATTATTGATAACTGTATATATTAAATTGCTTCTGCCATCCAATTCAGTTTGAATATGATGATTTGGAAATCAGGAATATTAGATTGTTTACTTTTGCACTTTACAGTAGGTGCATGTACTGTAGAACATGCATGGTGTAGTCTAGTGACATGATTCCATTTCACTACAGACATGCACACACTGTGGTGCATGGTGACATCTTTAAGTGCAGTAAAGAAATCAATCATCATGAAGCGATACAACAATAAAGGGTATGGACATTTTTTAAGTTGCCTTTAACTGTGTACTATGACTTCAAGATTAAACTTTTTTATTCCTTCCTTGACTTCACATACCAGAATGAGTAATGCGAAGGCAGCAATGTGATGACTTTGCTTGTAAATGTAGTGGCCCTCCCAGGATTTTTCTGCATTCATACTGGAATGTGCTTTAAGCATGTTTACACTGGGAAATAGTCCTGTGCCGGAATTTATCTTCAAGATCCATTTCAAAATATATTAATTGGTGAACTGTACTGTACAGTATACAGTATGCTACAAAAATATGCTAGAATACTTCCCCATGACCACTTGTTCTATCACATTTGTGCTGGTGTAAATGCACCTATTGTTTGTTTTAAGTGACTCTGAGGATTTGCAATAAAAATTACCACTTGCAACTTTTCTTAGGGGGAAAACCTCCAATATCACTGAATTGAAAAAGATTTTTAAGACACACAAAATTAAAACCATAGAATCCATTGAAGATTAAAACAAGTGCTCACTAGGACAGTATGCAAAGAAACAATAATTCTATGGGCACTTTTGACTGGGAAGCATGCAGTGTAACTGTATATACCACACGGCAAAAAACTGAAAATCATCTGTACTGTTGATACATTTCTTTGGAACTAAAATCAAGAGGAACCACCTTACATTAGTTAACAGTAAATATTGATGGCAACAGTGCTGGCTTGGATGCTGTAGTACTGTTGACAGTTCTAGGAGGCATTATCATCATAACCATATTATACAGGAAAGAAAATAATGAATTACAGATTTTACATGCTTAAAAGGCAAATAACTAGGACCAGGACTTCTCGAACTACAATCTCTCCAATCCATTTCATTGCTGTACCTTAGCGCAAATACCACCTTAGTTTTGTAATTGAAATTTATAACACAAGAAAGAATCCAGCTCCAGTCCAATCTATCACACTGTTAACTGCACTAATAGCACGCTTTAACAACCAGTAAGGCATCAATCCCTTTGGTGGGGTTGCCTTGTCCTCTTGGCCAGACTGTAACTCCTAAAAACAGGCAAACAATGTCAAAAGATTTCATATAATTATCAATTATAATTATATATTTATTGTAATTGTAATACTGCATTTATCCATGTACTGTATATTGAATATAAATCTTCTCCTTTGCTTTGTTTATCATGTTACTTAAAAAAAAACTGTTAGCTTGTACTGTATGTTACAATTAAATCCTAAAGCCTCTGTGTTGTGTATTACTACATCGAAGGTTCAGCAGGATCAATATAATGTCCATTAACGTACTTGTTGCACTACAGATAGTGGAACAGACATTAAAGGCCACTTTTGAAGGCTGTGCTTTATGGTACAGAAATCCTAATAAACGCCTTAATAAAAACTTAAACTCTTTAATATGCAACAAGTAGATATATAGTATACAAAATTAAAAGTCTTGGTTTTATTGGATAAATTAATTCTCCCATTCTTTTATATAAGAGAATATTCCTTTGAAACATCAACTCACAACAAAACAATACTCAGTGCCTTGCACAAGTAGACCCTTTCAAAGTTTGCAGATTGTGTTCATTTAAAGCTTAATAGTCATGACACTTTGAAGTAGTAATTAATATTTGTTACACAAAGAACCTATTCTACACATTCAAATACAAAAAATGATTAATATGAAAGGAAATGTCACAGTTACATAAGTATTCAAACCCTTTACTCTAGCAAACTTAATTTAGGTGAATTATTGCTTTTTGCATGCAATAATGTTTCAGATGATTTCAAAATAAATACAGTTGTTTAGTGAATTTTAAGCAACGATACAACCATGAAGACCAAGGAGCTCCCCAAACAACTCAGGGGTAAAGATATACTGTACTGTACACTATAAAGACAGAGATCAATAGATCAGACTGAAAAGGGGGGTATAAACAACTCAAAGACCCTTAATAACATTCTGGATATGGTGAAGTCCATCATTAAGAAATGGAAGGCACCAAGACAAAGTCAGGATCACGCTGTCTCCCAAACTGAGCAGTCGGGCCAAGGAAACTAGTTAGTGATGCCACCATGGGGTCAACTCCAAATTTAAGAGTTACTGAGCCTGAGATTTGAAATAAACTATAAAGTATAAATAATGCTATGCATCATTATGTAATTTCACAAAATTGGATCCTAAGAAGGTTCTGAATACTTTTGCAAAACACTGCATACTCTGACTTCTTAAGACATTGAAGATTTATCAGTATTTGTTGACCTGATAAGCTGTCCATTTTGTAGCTCATTTGAGAATATCATCCATGCTTTTCAAAGTTGAGTTTTATCCCTATTAAACCTTCCTAGAGGTCACTGGGCAAAATGGAAAAAAGATGATGTGATACTGCATACTCTTATGATCCTGATCAAACTCCTTGATTAGGATCATACTTTACAATTCTTAGTCATGCTTTGCAACTCATTATGTTCTCAACCATATTACGGAGTGCTACCCATACTTCATATTTCATACCCATACTTCATAGATTCATAGTTCTTTTACAATTCTCATGTATTTTTAATAATATTTTACTAGAATTAGTGATGGTATTTTCACGTTTGGCTCCTTCTTTTCAGCAGTTATTTGATTGCCTGCATTTCTTTTTTAAACATATACAGTATAACCCATGTAAAACATGTTGACTGTAGATATATTCTTTGGATACAACATGGAAACATGTCAGTAACTAAAGGGTTAAACATTAGTTTAAGAATCAAAGCATGAAATATAGATCACTTGATCATAGAAAAGCATAACATAAAAAAATATATATTTTGTCTCCCATGAGTGTCTGTCATTTCTGGTCTGCTTCTAAATCGGAGACCAGGAATAAGCAATGGAAAAGTGATTTATTTATGGCATCATTTAAGGCTTGAATTTAAAGAGCTCAGCTTGTCCATGCCAGCCGCCTTGTTGTCAAATAACTAAACAGCATAAATATACCGACTGCCACTATTAAATTTAAAGTGCTCTATGTAGCTTTGGGAATACTTTGTTCATACTTCAGAAGGCTGATGTCTTCTATGTCTGTGGTGAGTAGATTTCACTGCATTTCACATGTTGAGAAATATTCAGAAAGCTAGCACATCGGAAAGAGTGCATTACATAACATGTTTAATCATCTTGAGGATAAAAATATGCACAAATGAGATAAATAAATCTAAAAGAACGAAAATTAATTTTGGTTGGTAGGACATCACAAAACTCTCCTCTCATTTGTTGTTGTTTTTTCAAAGTACTGCACAGTATGTACTGTATATATTCGTATTTATGTAATGTACAGGTATGCATGAGTCCATATGAGTCCAAATGATGTACTGTATGTGCATATTCTCTTTTAACACAAGGTATAAAAATGTCAGGTGAGTGAACATAAAAGTTCATGAGGCTTAATTGAAAATTGTTTTTATTTAGAGCAAATTAGGACACGTTATGAGAGAATGTCCCAAAAAAATAGAAAACCATTATAGGTGTCCTGTTTGAGTATCCAATTACAAACTAAGGTCACATTCTATGAGATAAACTATTTTATATTGCAATAAATGTCTCAGGATTCAGACACACTACACTGTTCATTTCCACATGACGGACATTAATTAATGTTAACTCCCAGAGTTAATTCAATGGAAATGCACTGAAAGTATGTCTTTGACTTACTATACATGTACTGTATGACAGAGTTGCCATATTAAAATCAATGGTTATGACAAAGATGATACTTTACAGCTTTAATGATACAGTGATAAGAACAAAATGGAACAGCTAAACTATATATATCCTTCTGTGGTAGCCTGGCCTTGTGTTTTAATTTACATTCTTTAATTTCTAATCCTAAAGTCATAAAACTCCCCAACAAATTTGTTAACTTTGTCACTCTTGCTTTTCTGAAGCATCATATATATCCAATATATAAACATGATTTCAAGTATTTAAAACACATTGTTTACATTTCATACTGGCCATTTTGTTCATGACTTCAAAAAAAAAACTTTAAAATGTTTACTATGTTTGGCATTCAATCACAGTTGATTGCAAGCTATATAACTACAGGTTGAAGGGGGAATTTGTCAGAAGGGTTCAGGCAAGGAAACAAGTAAAGGTTAATTCCATGCAAAAAGGTAAAGAGAAGAATTGTTCTGTGCTTAAAATGTCTTCATCAGTTCAGTTTTAATTACATGCTTTATTTGTTCTAATATGATCTGAAACTATATGAAAATCCTATTTTACTACAAATATGAAACAAAAATTACAAAAACATAAACATACTGAAATCATACTATTGTTTCATATTCACACTTTAGGGATATGTTATTTACATTTAAAGTGAATCTAAGTAGACAAAATCATTGGAATTACCTCTGCTAATCAAATGATTAAACACACAATCTCATTTTTTAAGCATATTTTCTTAACATACCTGATGGTGTATGTAGCACATCCCTGTGGAATTGGTTACTTTCCATGAAAAAACTATGAAACTAGTTCATATTCTGAAAGTTGTATTTAGCCTCCCAGATTAATCTTTCATATATCCCAGCAGAAATCATGTTCATTAGCAAGATAAAGAAAAGGACAGGATGAGTTCTGTGAACATGCTTGTATTATCCTTCACCACTGGGGGCAGCTTGACTCAAGATTGCATTCCACTGAAACCAGAGCAACAGTCTAGCAAGCTATCAGAATGAGAGAGAGTGCTGGAGTGAGCATCGTTTCCCATTCACTGCTGCGGATCTGCTTTTGTGTACACATTTCTCTGCTTCCTCAGAAAATCAGATGCTACTATGGGAACTTCTGTGCAGTGGGGTACTGGGCACAAACAAAGAGAACTGAATGCTGGCTAAGGAAAGTTGTTTAGAAATGCTGGGGAGAGAACATGTTCTGTCGTTACCCCTACTGCTGGTACTGCTGTTTCCTAAATATAAAAATGAGATACTGCAATGTCCACGAAGTGCAAATTACCTAGTTGAAGTTTAACCCTTTGCAAGTGCTCCTTTTTTTCTGCTTTTGTTTTCAAGTTTGCCTGACAAGGGGGAGTAATGTTCCAAAAATTGTCTGCATCCTTTAGGTTGCAGTTCTTATATCTGGGTGTCAGTGTACATTGACTTTCAGCAGTGCCACTGACACTATCATACTTGTGGCACAGTGAACAAAGAACAGAAAAGCTAGGAACAAATTCTACAGAAGTCAAAGGATGGGTGAGTACAATTACATACTATCTTCTCAGCTTTAAATAAAATTAATGTAAAAATGCCAACAAAAATTGTGGATTTTAAATGTGGATTTTATAGCCATGTACTTTCTATTGGTAGTACATGAGTCCTATTCATTTTTAAAATAGAATAATTAAGGTGATGTAATAAATAGTAAATTCTGTTTAGTATTCATAAAACAAAAACAATACACTCTATAAACACTATGTTAAAATTAATTTTAAAAAATACTTTTTTTTAATTGATTGAATACATTTGAGTAATTAGAATTTTACTAAATGAAAGCACCATAATAGGTCCTACAGAGAATAAACAATTTCACGAGGTTTTAAATTATTGCTACAAATTAACAAATATTCTACTAACAAGATTTACAATTGTACTTAATTATATGTACACATCTTCTGTTTGACTGTTTGTTTACACTAATTTCAAGAGATAATTGTAATGGAAAGATGAAAAACCTTTGTAAACTGATAATGCATTGAGATGACATTTTTATTTTCTGTATTGTAGGTTTCAGTGCTATCAGGCTACTAAGCAGATCAGCTGCAGTACTAGTGATAGCTCCTACTGTACTACTGACAATGCTTTCCTCAGCTGAACGTGGATGCCCTAAGGGCTGTAGGTGTGAAGGCAAAATGATCTACTGTGAATCACAAAAACTGCTAGAAATTCCCCAAGGGATTTCAGGAGGCTGCTTGGGTCTCTCACTACGTTACAACAGCCTGCAAAGCCTCAAATACAATCAGTTCAAAGGACTGA